>NW_024098486.1:0-159333 GCF_016545835.1 Crotalus tigris | reverse complement strand
TTAGCAAGAGAAATTTTGGGCTCAGTTGTGGTCGTAAGTCAAGAATTACCTGTTTGGGAGAAGTTATGGGAAAGTGGCCACGGCACGGACGAATTTCATCGGGGTATAAATAAACGCCGTTTTTGAGCTGAAGGAGCCCAGAAATTTCACTCTCATCTGGGCTGTCCAGAGGACCTGGAGGAAACAAAACAGTGAAAAAAAATGGAGTCGGATCCCTTTTCTTCAAAGTGCAGCGTCAACGAAGCCTGGCTGTCGTTCTGTTGTCTTGGGAAGCCAAGTTTCCCGAAGCGAGAAAAATCAGACTCGGTCCGGTTGAGTGGGTTGTGTCATGCTTTTTTTCATGCTTTCATGGCAACATTCCGTGGAAGGAAAAGCACTTCAAACGCACACAGGGGTGTGCCACAGAGGAGCCCTGGCAGTCCACAATCATATACACACAGCAGAGAGAGAGAGAGAGAGAGAGAGAAGGGAAAAAAACCTCTGCTCCTGACTCACAACTCCTTCACAATCCCTGAGGGAAGGGAGTGATGTTTATTTTCCTTCTCAGGAACAGCTCTGACTTCAGGCTTCCGGGAGGTTAAAAAATAGATTTCTCCAGCCAAAAGCTGGAGTTTGTGCAGGGCTGGAGAGATTGTGGCTCCTGCTTGAAGCACTTGGAGCAAGCTCCTCAGGGGTTGGACTAGATGACCTACAAGGTCCCTTCCAACCTATCCCACCCCACCCCATCCCATCCCATCCCATCCCATCGCACTCTACTCTACTCTACTCTACTCTACTCTACTCTACTCTACTCCGTAATTCTATTCTTTCTCTATTCTGTTCTGTTCTGTTCCATTCCCTTCTATTTCTATTCTAAATATAGAAATGTATCTTAGATGGGACTTCTCTTTTTGGGGGGCTTGGAACAATTGGAACAATTGGTTCTCACCATTCCCACCTACTACTCTACTCTATATACTACTCTACTCTATATACTACTCTACTCTACTCTACTCTACTCTACTCTACTCTACTCTACTCTATTCTATTCTATTCTATTCTATTCTATTCTATTCTATTCTATTCTATTCTATTCTATTCTATTCTATTCTTTGCCCCCCTTGGCAAATATATAATCCTCACCTTACAAAAGTTCACTTAGTGACCGTTCACAGTTATGATGACACTGAAAAATGTGACTTATGACCGTTTTTCACAGTTACACCCTTTGCAACATCCCCATGGTCACGTGATTAAAATTTGGATGCTTGGCAACTGGTTCATATTTATGACCGTCACTGTGTCCCAAGGCTCTGTGATCTTCATTTGCAACCTTCTGACAAGCCAAGTTAATAGGGAAGCCAGATTCACTTAACAGACTGGGTTACTAACTGATCAACTGCAGTTATTCGGCATTAACCAAGGATCAGCCACACCTACGGCGGAATCTCATATTCAGGAAGGAGAAAGATTCAAGCTATAGACCCATTGCACAGAACCAAATGAAGTCAGGGTCAAATTGTGGGCTGAACCATTTCTGCCTGGGGGAGGACTCTAGAAAAACGGGCCCAGTTGGGAAGGGAGCAAACTATTGGAGAAGGGAGGGACCACAAAAGCCACATCTTCTGACACTGTGTAATATGCAAGAAAACTGATCGAACCATTCTTGAGAGACGGTTGCTCAATTCTTTCATAAAAGCCTCCAGAGATGAAGAACCCAAAACAATCACTTAAATGTGCTGCAGCTGCCAAAAAGGCCAACACAAGATCACGTGAAGTATTAATACCACTTTACAAGGCCTTGGTAAGGCCACACTTGGAATACTGCATCCAGTTTTGGTAACCACGATGTAAAAAAGATGCTGAGACTCTAGAAAGAGTACAGAGAAGAGCAACAAAGATGATCAGGGGACTGGAGGCTAAAGCATATAAGGATGGTTGCTGGAATTGGGGATGTCTAGTTTAATGAAGAGAAGGACGAGGGGGGATATAATAGCAGTCTTCCAATATCTCAGGGGCTGCCCCAAAGAAGAGGGAGTCAAGCTCTTCTCCAAAGTGCCTGAAGGCAGGACAAGAAGCAATGGATGGAAACTAATCAAGGAGAGAAGCAACCTAGAACTAAGGAGAAACTTCCTGACAGTTAGAACAATTAACCAGTGGAACAACCTGCCTCCAGAAGCAGTGAATGCTCCAACACTGGAAGTTTTCAAGAAGAGACTGGACAGCCATTTGGCTGAAATGGTAAAGGGTTTCCTGCCTGAGCAGGGGGTTGGACTACATGACCTCCAAGGTCCCTTCCAACTTTATTATTATTATCTAGGGTTAGACTGTCCCACTCACCTTAAGGTGTTGAGTTCCCCATCTCCATGAAAGCCAGATCGGATGTGGAAACTATTCAATCGGACCTTTACATAGAGACTACACAAGCATGGGTGTCTTCCCATGACACATCTCATTGTTAACCATGGTTTATATTATTGACCTGATTGTTCAGTGTTGTGCAGTGCATTGTAACGGTTGGACTTTGCACAACGCACTAGGCCAATGTTTCTCAATCTTTGTCAACGTTAAGATGTGTTGACTTATCTCCCAGATTTCCCCAGCCAAGTTCTGAAAACATGCTGAAATTAGATAATATCTATAGACAAATAGCCATACACAAACAATGTATTTGTGCGTTCCCAAACACACAGAAACATATGCATGTATTTGTGTTTCCATATATATATATATATATATATATATATATATATATATATATATATATATATATATATATATAATTTTCTGAGGTTTTCGTGGGTGTTTGTATGTAGGTCTTTGGTTTTTCGGGTTTTCTCCCGTGTAAAATTGAAAGTGTCTTGGCGTCATCTTGGCTGAAAACACCAGCCTGAAGATGACGAATGGGACTTTGTCGAAACGTCGCCAAGACACTTCCAATTTTACGCGGGAGAAAACCCGAATAAACAAAGACCTATATATATATATATATATACACACATATATATACATATATATATATATATATATATATAATTTTTATTATTGAGCACTTTTATAGATTTAGTCAATTTATTTAAATTACATAGTTACCTAATTAAAGGAGGAGTAAAAATGCATTTTGTACGGATGTGTCAGCAACAATCTGAAATGGGAAAAGTTGTATACTGTCCTTTGTTAGACTTTGAACAACTGTTGCCTAAACCATTTGTTTGGGTTTTTTTTTTTCAGATTCCAGTAATTTCTCCTTTATCTTCTTGATATGGTCCTTTCACTTGTAAGATATCCAAGGAGCTGTGTTTTGACGGCCACAGAAAAGGTTATTTCCTAGAATGGAATTTTAAGAGACATTTTTCTGCCTGGGAAACAGCCAGTTTGGAGAAAGGAAAAAAATAATAATCACACAATGACTGAAGATATTGAGAGAGAAACAGGAGGGCTGGCAGACAACTTGGTCTGCTCAGTACAAAGAGAGGTCACGATAACTAAAAAAATGTTTAAGGTTTTTTTTTTATCATGTCTGTAGAGGTCAAATGAATTCTGTCATTCTTAAGGACTCTGGTACATAACGTGCTATTATTATGTATTTAAATGTAAAGACAATTCTTGCTAAACAAAACAAGAAAAACAGCACAGGTAGTCCTCAACTTACAACAATTTGCTTAGTGACCGTTCTAAGTTACAAAGTGACTTATGACCATTTTTCACACTTATGACCATTGCAGACATCCCCAGGGTCATGTGATTTAGATCCGGATACGACAACTGACTCATATTTATGATGGTCGCCGTGTGCCAAGGAATCAGGTGATCCTCTTCTGCCACCATCTGACAAGCAAAGTCCACGGGGAAGCCAGATTCCCTTAACAACTGGGTTACTCATTTAACAACTGTAGTGATTCACTGAACAAATGTGGCAGGAAAAGTCGTAAAATGGGACAAAACTCACTTAACAAATGTCTCATTTAGCAGCATACATTTTGGGCTTAGTTGTGGTCGTGTAGTTGAGGATTATTGTACTGTGTTTTTCCTATTTAATGGTGAACATTGGGGTGAGGGCCAATAGAGAGCCTTTTGAGGGGAAAGAACACATCCATTAATATTGCTAGAGAGAAAATAAGAGTTTGCAGAAATATTTTCCCTTTTGTCAAAGCTCCTGAAAGGTAATCACCAACTTTCAAAAACCACAAAAGGTATAATCTGGGAGAACCATTGTGGACCCGGCCCATTTTAAAAGCAAGTTGTGGACGCTTTCACAAAATGGTGGTTGGTACTTTTTGAAACCGCTGTTTTTTATTAGAAAGTGAACTGGTGCTGAGGATTCTGTCTTGCTCCCAGCCCAGCCTCTTAGGGTCTGTTTTTCCCCTTTGGGGTTTTTTTTTTGAGTAGGTGGGTCCACCTCCAAGCAAACCTCAGTAGCAACCACTCCTCACATTTATTTTTAAAGAATTGCTGCATGGAAGCATTTTGGGGAGTTAAAGAAGAGGCTGGCACTTTGATTGGCAGCATGCTTTTCTGCTTTTAAAAATGCTAATAAAGACTGGCCATAGGTGTGGGGCTGGGGTGGGGATATAGAATTTGCTAGAAACCCAAGGAGTTGTCTACAAGAATATTGGCACCCACGGCTACCATCCCCACAGCTAGAAAAGTAACCAGAAGCTTGATAGATTATAGGCAGTTGCTACAAATATAATTGTCAGAAGTAGTGTTCTGAATTAGAGCATCTTGCCAAGAGCTGTTTAATCTGGATTGCAAAACTTCAGTTGAACCAGTAGAGAGTTGCAAGGAGCAGGCATTTTATTAAGGTTCTCTTTGCTGCCCTCTCACGGTTCTCTTAAGTTTTACCACTTCTTGGAGCATCCTCTGTCAAGATGATATTTCAAGCATTCCCTCTTCCAGATGTGTCCTTTGAAAGGAAATGAGAAGAGCAAGGGAAGGGCTGCCCTGGTTTTGCCCTGCCCTTGGACACCAACAATGATTAGAAATTAGAAACCTAAGCAGTTTCTTGGTGATGTTTGCAAAATAAACTGACAGCCAATGGAGGTCAACCAACTCTTTTGTGGGGGTTTGTGGCCTACACTGAAGCATACACGAAATCATCCAAGCTGGGGTTGCATCACATAGCAGGTGAAAATGGAACTATTCCTCCTCCGAGGGTTGGAAGGGACCTTGGAGGTCTTCTAGTCCAACCCCTAATCAGGCAGGACATCCTATACCATTTCGGACTAATGGATGCCCAGTCTCTTCTTAAAAACCTCCAGTGATGGAGCACCCACAACTTCTGAAGGCAAGTTGTTCCACAGGTCGATTGATCTCAATTACCTTTCATTTTTTTCTGCATTAAATTGGGAGTGATCTTGCACTTCTAAAAAAAAAAAAGCAACAACAACAACAACAAAAAAAAACCAGCACAAAAGGAGATTTCGGAAAAAAATATCTGCTCAGTTGCAAAATATTTGATTAATGGGCAGACAGTTCCCCTGGGTCTCGGTTTCGGCTCCTGAGAGATTCTGCCTTGATTTGCAGAAATCAAACAGGTGAAACGGTGCTGCAGATAAGCATAATCTGTGGGTAAAGACTGCAGAAGGGAAAAAACTGCTCTTTCAGGTATAGGAGGAGGAGATTTTAAAACAGTTGACAATCCTGCTTTCCGAGCAGGAACGCGGGCTTCTCAATCATCAAGGAAAGTTCATGCACGCATGCCAAGCCTTCCTGGGCTCGGCCCTTCTCACAAAAGGTGATTCTGCAAAAATCAGCTGCTTAGCTCTGGGTAGCAGGAAGACTACCTACACTGGTGAAGATCAAAGAATGTTAGTCTTCTTGGATCGTCTGCCTTTCAGATGTGGTGGATTTTGCTTCCCAGCTTCCCAACCGAACAGAATTTGGTGATGGTGAGATACACAGAATAACAGGGCTGGAAGGGACCTTGGGAGGTCTTCTAGTCCAACCCCCTCTCAGGCAGGAGACCATGTATCATTTCAGACACATGGTTGCCCAATCTCTTCTTACAAACCTCCAGTGAGGGAGCACCCACAGCTTCTGGAGGCAAGTGGTTCCACTGATCAATTGTTCTCAGGAAATTTCTCTTTAATTCTAGCTTGCTTCTCTCCTTGATTAGTTTCCATCTATTGCTTCTTGTTCTGCTTTGGGATTTGAAATCTCACCCCGAGTAACTGGAAGAATATGCCAGAAAGTATAGTAAACTACAGGTAGTCCTCAACTTACAATTCACAACCCTTAGTTTAGCCACCATTTGAAGTAACAACAGCATTGAAAAAAGTGACAAACGGTCCTGAGTCCTGACACTTAACAATCTTTGCAGCATCCCCACAGTCACGCAGTCAAAATTTGGGCGCTTGGCAACCGGCTTGTGTTGATGATGGTTGCATTGTGCCACATGACCACCATTTGCAACTTCCCAGCTGGTTTCCAACAAGCAAAGTCAATAAGGGAAACTAGATTTGCTTAACGACTGTGTGATTCATGCAACAACTACAGCTATTCATCTAACAACTGTCACAAAAAGTTAAAAAAAGTGGGCGCTTAGCAACCCCTAAGAAATTCGAGGACCACCTGTAATTCCACACTGCTGCCAAGATCATGGGCTGTGGAATCACTGGGGAATTGAGTTCAATTGGAAGCAGACTTTATGATCAAAGTGTTATTTTTAAATTTCAACAGTAGGTACTTAATCATCATTGGAAGGGTCACAAACCCACCACTGCTTCCCACAGTTCTAAGACCCGCTGCTCAAATGAAAATCTCCAGTCAAACTTTGGGTAGACCAGAACAGCACCTGTCAAGGCACCACCCAGCCATGGGTGTGAGTGGGGAGCAGATTAAGGCTTTTCCCCAGTTGTTGAAAGAAAATGGGGTTTGCATCTAATGCTCACCAACGTGCTTAGTCTGATCATGCAGGATTGTTTACAAAAAGATGATTTATTTCTTACAGGTCATCCTTAACTTACAACCACAGCTGAGCCCAAAATTTCTGTCCATGAGACATTCGTTACGTGAATTTTGCCCCAATTTACAACCTTCCTTGCCACTTGTTGTTTCACAACATTTCTTGTTGTGAAATGAATCACTGCAATTGTTAAGTTAACAAAGAGGCTTGTAAAATGACTCTGGCTTCCCCTTTGACTTTGCTTGCAAAAGGGGATCACATGACCTGGGACCCTGCAACGGTCATAAAAATGAGTCGGTTGCCAAGCATCTGAATTTTTAACATGTGACCCTGGGGATGCTGCGACGATTGTAAATGTGAAAAAAGTCATAACTCCCTTTTTTAAATGCCGTTGTAGCTATGAATGGTCACTAAATGTTGTAAGTCAAGGACTTCCTGTATTTGATTTGATTCGGTGCCGCCTAACACCAGATGACTAATACCGCTTGATGGATCTTCATTCCCTACATCAGTGGTTCTCAACCTGTGGATCGGGACCCCATTTGGGGTCAAACAACCATTTCACGGGGGTCGCCAAACAACACAGTCCGCCATTTTTTCCCCTTTTCCTTAGCTGTGCTACTCCCTTTTATTCTCTTGGCTTTTGAAAGCCAATAGAATAGATTCTCTTGAATAGAGTCTAATTCTATTGGCTTTCAAAAGCCAATAGGAATTGTCTAGGCTGCCTCTGCCCTGCTGAACCCACCAAAAGTCCCATTCTGCAAACGGTGCTGCACCAGTTGAGTAGTCCTCTACTTACGACCGGTTGAGTAGTCCTCGACTTACGACCGGTTGGGGGTCGCGGCATTAAAAAGGTTGAGAACCACTGCCCTACATAGTAGAGACGATCCTCAAAGGTTTAAATCAGTGCTCTTCACACTTGACAACTTTAAGATGTGTGGACTTTAATTCCCAGAATTCTTCAGCCAGCACACTTTAAAACAGTGGTTCTCAACCTTTCTAATGCCGTGACCCCATAATACAGTTCCCCATGTTGTGGTGACCCCCAAGTGGTTGTGGCCACCAATAAGAGGGAGTAGGACAGCTAGGGAAAAGGGAAAAAAATGGTGGACAGCGTGGTTTGGTGACCCCCGTGAAATGGTCATTCGACCCCAAATGGGGTCCCGACCAACAGGTTGAGAACCACTGCTTTAAAAGGTTCAGCTCCCAGAATTCGTGCCAGCTGGGGAATTGTGGGAGTTGAAACCAACACATCTTAAAAGTTGTCACATTTGAAACACACTGGCTTAAATGATATACTAGGATGTGTCAAGGACTCACACCTATCTTCTGGAAATCTTTTCCAAGCTGAGGTGCGAAATTCCTCTCTGTGTGTTCAAAGTGTTTCTCTTAGCCACTAGCACATGGGTCCAGCAGGTGACTTCGGAGGTGTGACCGATGGAAACTAAAGTTGGCAACACCCATCCCAAGGAAAGCATCGTGCACTTTTCCTAACTTTAATGTTGATAGATAAGGAGGATTAGAAAATCAATAAAATTAATAATAATAATAATAATAATAATAATAATAATAATAATAATAATAATAATAATAATAATAATAATAATAATAATAATAATAAGAAGAAGAAGAAGAAGAAGAAGAAGAAGAAGAAGAAGAAGAAGAAGAAGAAGAAGAAGAAGAAGAAAATCCCCTGGTTGAACTCCATTGAATGGTGACCTTGGAGAAAGACCACAGCACGCAGAACTGACATCAGAGAAAACCTAGATAAGAACTGGTGAGAGTGGGAAGTGAGAAGGGCGCCTGTTTTGATGTGCCCAAGGTCCTGGATTAATTTGGTGCAATGTTATCTTTTTTATCGGAGTTCCCTGTTCATCCAAGTCAGTGTTGACAACTTTAAGAGGAGTAAACTCCAACATTTGTGATTTACACAATAAGTACGGTAGGGGAAGATGGGTGTTAATTTCTGGCACAGGTGGTCCTCGACTTACAACAGTCCATTTAGCGACCGTTCAAAGTTACAGCTGCACTGAAAAAAAGTGACTTATGATTTTCACACTAATCACCGTCGCAGCGTACCGACAGTCACGTGATCGGAATTCAGACGCTTGGGCAGCTGACTCACATTTATGACGGTGGCAGCATTCCCGGAGTCACGCAATCCCTTTTTGCGACCTGACAAGCAAAGTCAGTCTCTGTGTGTGTGGGGGGGCAGATTCACTTAGCAACCGGGTTACTAAGAACTGCAGCGACTGATTTGGCAAGAAAGATAGCAAAATGGGACAAAAGTCACTCCACAATTGTCTCGCTTAGCAATGGAAATTTGGGGCTCCACTGTCATAAGGTCTACCTGTTTCTGAAAGACCAGGTTGTAAGTGCTAAATCTGGTTACTTGTAACACTTCTCCTTCCTGGCTTGCAGGAAACGCTTCCAGCCAACCTCTGTCAGGAACTTTCTGAAGCGAGGCGCTGAAGGCTTCCGCCATTGGAAAGCAGCTACGATCCAGCTGCTTTCTCCAAACCTGCGATCCTAAGGCTCAGGATAGGAGAAGCTGGGGAAGAGGTGGGGGTGGGTGGGCGGGAGCGAAGGCTCGCAGGGTCATCTGGCATCGCCCTCCCCTCGCCTGGCTGCGCTCTCCAAGGGCGCGCCCCCCCCCTTTCGTCTCCCTGAGAGGTGCTTCCCCTTCACACGTGCGCTCGGCCCGCCTCCCATCTCCGCCCGAAGCTGGCGAGCAAAGCCGCGCCACCAATCGCGCCACGCTTCCTCGTCCTGCCCGGCTGTCCCGGGGGCTCCCGCGACTGCCAGCCAGACCCCGCGACGCGCGTCACTCCGGCCCGGAACCAGCGCGGGGGGTCGTGGGGATGCGGGCGCGCGCCGCGTCGCGGGAGACAAAGTGGGAACGCGGCGGCGCCGACGGCGGCGGCGGACACAGGCTGTAGTAGAGCGAGAGGCGCTGGCCGCTCCCACCCAGCCACCCCACGCGCAACTTTCTTCGCCCGTGGAGAAGTGCCGAGCCCGGAGCTCGGCCAGTCGGAAAGTCGCTGCAGCTGGGGCGCCGCTGGAGCTTCCTGCCTGCCTGCCCGCCCGCCCCGGAGCGAGGGACCAGCCGGCGCCGGGCTTGCCCGAAAGCAGCCTCGCCGGACTGGACGGCGCGCGGTGGAGGAGCTGCGCCCGCTTCGCCCTGCAGGTAACCGGAGGGAGCCGGGCTGGGACTGACCGGGAAGGGGGGGTGGTTCGGGGGGGGGAGGCGAGGAAGGAGGGGGCTCCTCGCGGTCCGTGGGGGGGGGGCTCCAGTCGCTTAATCAAGTGGGGAAGTGGGCTGGGGGGGGGGAGAGTCCGCGCAGTTGGCCAAGTTGGGTCAACTTGAACCTCAGCTAGTTTGGGCTGCCTGAGCGCGGCGGTGCAGGAGGCCGTGGGAACCCGGCCCGTTGGCTTCCCTTTCCCGACTCTGGGTCCGGGGAAGCGTGGGAAAGCGCGCGGGGCTGGCTTTTTTTCGCTCCTAACCCGGGCGTCGTCGGGCTGTTTCCCTTTTGGCTTGTTGCTTCGGAAGAGGAGTCGCCGCCGCTGGGCCAAGAAAGGCGTTTGCCTGTTGGGTTTCCGCGCGTCGCCTCTTCGCTCCGGCCCCCGCTGGAAGGAGCGAGTTGAGACTCTCTGAAGGGCCCCTGCCTGAGCCTCCGTGCTCCATCTGGACGTCGCCTTATTTATTTTTCTTCCGAGTGGCACCCAGTCAAGCCAAAGACCCCGGTGCTTTGTTAGAACTGTGGCGTTGTTGAATGGTTGCTGCTGTTGTGCCTGTGTGGAGTATTACTTGTGCAGTACAGGTAGTCCTCGACTTACAACCGTTCATTTAGTGACCGTTCCTAGTTAACAACGGCACTGAAAAAAAATGTGTCTTATGACCGTTTTTTTTTCACATGGACAACTTTTGCAGCATCCCCCTGGTCACGTGATCAAAAAATTCAGATGCTTGGCCACTTATTTATGACGGTTTACAGTGTCCTGGGATCGTGGGATCCCTTTTTGCAGCCTTCTGACAAGCAAAGTCAATGGGGGAAGCCTGATTCACTTAACAACCGGGTCACTAACTTATCAACTGCAGTGATTCACTTAGCAACTGGGGCAAGGAAAGTCGTAAAACAGGGTAAAATCCACTTAACAACTGTGGCGAGAAAGGTGGTGAAATGAGGCAAAACTCACTCAACAAATGTCTACGTTAACAACAGACATTTTGGGCTCAATTGTGGTCGTAAGTCGAGGACTGCCTGTATTATGATGGTGAGGGCTGTTGGGGAAGGTCTCTCCTCCACTTGGCACCAGTGAGCCCCCCAAAAGTGGCTTTCTACAGTCCAGAGCAGTTTTTCAGCAACCTTAGCAACCTGCTGACTGGGGAATTCTGGGAGTTGAAGTCCACAAGTCTTAAAGTGGCCACGGTTGGGGACCCCTGGTCTAGTGCATTATCTAACGTGGCCTTTCTGGATAAGTTTTGATCTGTTCCCTCCCCCAATCCCCTGTCCCCATGATCAGCGACTACAAGCAACTATCTTACATGGGGTGCATAATTTCTGGCCAGTAGCTCCACTAGCTTTTAAATACGAATTCAAAATAGTTTTAATTTGTGAGTACAGTAAGCAGGATGAGCGTGAATTAGAATTTGGGTGGGGGGCCACTTGGGAATTTCGGGGCTAGACTGGGAATGTGGAAGAGCATGGCAAATCACTTCACTCCCCTGGCCAAGAAAATGGGATTGATGTTAAGTCAATAGGAATTGGACTCGGTTTAGGGGAATCTTTATTATTTAATCTATGCCAATGTTGAATTATTTTTTTTAAAAAAATATTTTGGTTGTTTATCATTGCCGGTAATAAAACGTTATTGCTTTTGCTTATGTAAAGGTTCAAAATCATCTCGGGACATGGGTTTGTTCTAGTAGAGACTTGAAAACGAGAATGCAAATCTTTTAATCACACCAAATATTTGCATGTTTAGGCAGAGTAGTTCCTGCTGTATTCAGCGGGACTTACTCTCATGTAAATGCGGAGAACTTGCAGCTTAAATAAAATGCTTAACATGCAAGTAAGGAGATACTTCCCTCCCAGGAAATCTCATTGTTGGAAAGGGCAGGATAGGGTCTTGGTTGGTCATCTTTTGCCATGTTATCGAAAGCAATTATTTTCAGACAGCATTAAAATTAATTAAAAATTAATTAATTAATTAATTAAAAATAGGCTTTCTCTAGCTTTCTGTTAGCTTATAAAAAAGAATGTCTTATCCCTCTAGAAAAGGGATCATACCGAAAACGAAGTGCATGTCCAGTAAATGTTGGTTGTTTAATTCATCTTTAACGCATAAGCCACAGTTGGTTGAGTTCCCCATAACATTCTGAGCTAAAATCAAACATTATGCTTCCCTCTTGCAAGTTGCTTTGGAAGAGGAGTTGCTACTAACATTCAAACACATTTCAGAGGAGTTGCTGCTCGGCCAAGAAAGAGTTGCCTGCATGTTGCCTCTTTGCTCCAAAGGGACAATTATGATTTAGTGGGTCAAATGAATCAGATCATAAGCACCTCCAATGCTCCCATCACGCCATCAAGGTTGCCTTAGTTTCTTGAAGGGTGATTGGCTTTGGGTATGGACAAACACAATAATCTTTAAATCATATTTCATAAACGACAATGATCAAGTTCACACAATGGTATAGGTTCTCCTGCTTGAGCAAGGGGCTGGACTAGAAGACCTCCAAGGTCCCTTCCAGCTCTATTCTATTCACAAGATACTGAAATCTTAACTTTAGGTTAACAAAACACAATGGCATGATATACTATGTCCAACAAAATAAACCAGAAAATGTGCTGTGAAATTCCTACAAGGGTGTCACAAAGAGGAGAACCTTATTTTGAGTTAATACAGAACAAGCAACATAACAGAATAACAGAGTTGGAAGGGACCTTGGAGGTCTTCTAGTCCAGCCCCCCGCTCAAGCAAGAGACCTTAGAGTCTAGTCTACCCCCCTGCTCAAGCAGGAGACACTGGACCAGGAGCCCCCAACCCTTTGGGCATCAGGGACCAGTTCCGTGGACAAAGGTTTTTCCAAGGACTGAAGGGAGCGTGGTTTTGTGTGCTGCCTGCATCCCGCGGATGGGGCTTTGCTTGTTTGTGTGGACCAGTTTCTGGCATACTGCGGACCAGTGCTGGTCAACGGACCAGGGGTTGAGGACCCCTGCCCTAGACCTTTTCAGACAACTGTCTGTCCAGTCTCTTCTTAAAAGCCTCCAGTGATGGAACACCTGAAGGCAAGCCGTTCCACCTGTTAATTGTTCTGACTGTCAGGAAGTTTCTCCTTGTTTCTAAGTTGCTTCTCTCCTTGATTAGTTTCCATCCATTGTTTCTTGTCCTGCCTTCTGGGGCTTTGGAGAATAGGTTGTCTTTGTAGCAGCTCTTCAGATATTGGAAGACTGCTATCCCGTGACCTCTAGTGCTTCTTTTCACTAGACTGGACACACCCAATTCCTGAAACCCTTCTTCATATGTTTTGACCTCCAGCCCCCTAATCATGACATGGAGCCAAGTCTCTCCCAGTGCTTCCACTCTTACCAGGCCCTAGAAAGTAATAGGTGACCCAGGAGAAGTTAATTTATGGACATATCTTTGGATATTGGTGCATAGGATTAGATTCTTGGCATGATTTAAAGCCAATATTACAGCCAGTGTAGTCTAGTGCAGAGGTCCCCAACCTTTTGGGCACCAGGGACCAGTTCCATGGAGAGAGATTTTTCTGTGGACCGGAGGGGCGTGGTTTTGTGTGCTGCCTGCATCCCACGGATGGGGCTGTGCGGACTGGTTGCTGGCTTGCCATGGCCCGGTACCGGTCCACAGACTAGGGGTTGAGGACCCCTGGCCTAGTGGTTAAGGCACAGGCCAGAAAGTGGGAGGCGGTGAGTTCTAGTCCCGCCTTAGACATGAAAGCCATCTAGGTGACCTTTGGCCAGTCACTCTTGCTCAGCCCAACCCACCTCACAAGGTTAGTAATAGTAATAGTAGTAAAGTTGGAAGGGACCTTGGAGGTCATCTAGTCCAACCCCCTGCTTAGGCAGGAAACCCTACACCATTTCGGACAAATGGCTATCCTGTCTCTTCTTAAAAACTTCCAGTGTTGGAGCATTTCTGGAGGCAGGTGGTTCCACTGGTTAATTGTTTTCACTGTCAGGAAGTTTCTCCTTAGTTCTAGGTTGCTTCTCTCCTTGATTAGTTTCCACCCATTGCTTCTTGTCCTGCCTTCAGGTGCTTTGGAAAATAGCTTAATTCCCTCTTCTTTATGGCAGCCCCTGAGATATTGGAATACTGTTATCATGTCCCCCCTTGTCCTTCTCTTCGTTAAACTAGACATACCCAATTCTAGCAACTGTTCCTTATATGTTTTAGCCTCCAGTCCCCTGATCATCTTTGTTGCTCGGAAAATAGGAGGAGGAAAGTGTGTTGGGTAAGTTCCCTGCTTTGTGCTATTTGTAAAAAGAACAAAGGCGGGAAACAAATAAAATAAAATAAAGATAAATAGCCTCCATGTATTACATTCAAGTCTTTCATTAGCAACGAGTAGACAGCCAAGGTTATTTAGGACAGTTCTGTAGTGGTTTACTAAACAACTGTGGCAAAAATGGTCATAAAATCATAAAACTCACTTAAGCAACTCACTTAACAATGAATGTATTAGTCTCAATTGTGGGACTATCTGTACTATGGAGAGAGAGAATAACTGTTTAAAAAATATGTCCCATCCTGTTATTTCTGAGTTATCCTCCTCTCCTGATTGGCAGAGGGGAAAAAAAATTTCCTCTGCAAATTAATTTCTCCTTTAGTTTTCCAGTTTTGGAGGTGATCTGAAACCATCATTAGTTTTCTTTCTTTCTTTTTTTTTTAAAAATGGAAACTTCTGAAATCCCTTTCTTTCTTTTTAAAATATGTTTTATTGATTTTTAATATAATCATCTTAATATTTGGTAAACAGTGTGCTGTCTGGGTTTATATTTAAAAAAACAATCAATAACAATTAATTTCTATAATTCTATAGTTCACATAATGGCTTTGCTTGATTTTTCTCTTCTTCCAATAATATTCTTTTTTGCCAACCTTAAATTAATACAGTTCTTATTATTTGAATAAATGACAATTAAATATAGACATTTTTCTCATGTTTCTGCAAATGATAACCACATCAATATAAAGCTTCTTTTCTAATTGATCATCTTGATTGCCTCATCATAGATCCTGTTTACAAAATTCTTACTTAAATTTCTTTTCCTCACAATATTCAAAACTTTCTCAAAATTAGTTACACTTAAGTATTTAAGTCTTTTTTTATACAAGCCATCCCAAAACTTTTACATTTCTCATACTTTAAAACAAAGAAAAAACCCCCAGAGAAAGCATTTCTTTTATATAAACCATCCCAACATTTTTATATTTCTCATGTCAAAAAACAAAACACAAAGGAAAAAAAGAAAGAAAAAAAAATACTATGTTACTTGAAGGGTTCATCCCTCTTAAACTAACCTTCAGTCTAAAATCTCTCTATTTCTTTAACCATATTCAAACAGATGTTTAATTTTTAAATATTCCCTCAGGTAAATCCCACTGTCTAATTTCTTAATTCTCATTTTAGCCTGTTCTTCTTTTTTTTTTTTTTTTGCCAAACATCTTTCCTGTTCAATATGCCTCGCTGAATCAAAGAGTCTTCCCATACTCTTGTAAACGTTGTTGCAGGTACAAAAGGCAAAACAGGTAAGATGTTTTTATAGGAAGGTTTTGCCCGTTTTGTATACGAATACCACTGAATTCCCTTCCTGATGAATTGTGGCCAGGATTGAGATCGGAAGCCAGGGAAAGCAAGGATTATCATCAGTAAATCATCAGTCCTAATGATATGCAAAGCAATCTGTGGCTGGATTTGCATACCAGGCTGACTCCATAATGTGGCTTGGCTGGTTTGGGTTCTAAGCCACGTGGGTTGTAAATGACAGTTTATGGCTTAGCGTTGTTTCTGAACCAGGTTCTGATGATTCCTCAGCAAACCATGGTTATGCCAACAGACAGCGCTGTGCAAAGCAAAACCTGTTTGGTGCACAGGTATTCCTTGACCTACAAACATAACTGAGCCCAAAAAAGGCAGTTGTTAAGCAAGTTATGTCCCATTTTATGATCTCTCTTGCCCCAGTTATTAAGTGAATTACTGCATTTGTTAAGTTAGTAACACAATTGTTGAGTGAATCTGGCTTCCCCATTGACTTCGCTTGCTAGAAGTTCGCAAAAGGGGATCACGTGACTCCAGGACGCTGCGATCGTCGTAAATATGGGTCAGTTGCCAAGGGTCTGAATTTGGATCACGTGACCAGGGGGATGCTGCAAAAGTTGTAAGTGTGGAAAAACGGTCATAAGTCACTTTTTTCAGTGATGTTATAACTTCAAACGGTCACTAAACGAATGGTTATCAGTTGAGCATTATCTGCATCGTAGCTTTTGCAATTGGAAACCACTTGGGCCACAGACTGGGGTCAAAGACACCACAGATTAATGCAGGCGTGATTTCAGATGGGCAAGTGAACTTGTGCTGAACTTATTTTATCTGAAATACTGTTTTGTTTGTATTGTTGTTCTTTTTTCTCCCCTGAGTTTGTATGACCCTGACCCTGTTGGGCTTTTGTGAAGTTGTAAATACCTAGCCCGTGCAGTAATTTACTTCCTGAGGGGTCTTTGGTCAGTCTCTGAACTTGGTTTTTTTCTTTTTTTTCCTTTTTTTATATTAAAAGTTTTTTAAAAATTTACAATATAAACCCCTCCCACCCCTTCCCCCCTCCCCCACTTCCCAGAGCTGATTACAGGGTAAAAAATAAACAAACATAATCTATCTAACATAAACCAACTATGCTATCAAACAAAACCATAACACACTTTAACTCCTTTTCAAAACAAATATTAACAAATTAAAACAAAAATAATAATATAATTAAAACTATTAATAATTATCTAACTTCTACACATATGCAAGATAATACTTATCAGTTTCTTGAAGACATTTCATCACCCAGCTAGATAGCATCAGTGCTATTTTTTTTACCTAGTTTGGATAATAAAACATCTTCAAGAAAACCGGCAAGCTCAGAGACCACCAAGGACCCCTCATTTCAACCCTGAGCTACAAATATTCTCTTTTATTGGCAATTTACTCCCAGATAGTCTCTTCTGTTGATTAGAACAGAATTCCCCAGCCTGCATAAATTCTGAGAGTTGAAATCCAATACCTCTTCAAGTTGCCAAGTTTGAAAATAGCTGGGTTATGTCTTCCCCCTTTCTTCCTTCCTTATCTGCATCTCCTGCCTGGTGATGATAGAAGGTACTGATCTATCTGGAGGTGAAGCACATCATGTGGGATTGGATAATTCCATCCTTCCTTGGCTGCTGCTTCTCAGAAATGATGCTTTGTGGGATAAACGGGTTTTTCCTGTAAAAAGAAAATTTAGCTTGGCACGACGAAGGAAACAGAAGACGTTGCACAATGGATGGGGCAGTGGAGAAACAGGTAGTCCTCCCTTAACAAATGGTCCCTCAGCATCTATTCAAAGTTGAGATGGACCCCAAAAACAACATGACCTGATTCTGGAGTTTCTGCACACACACACACACACACAAGATCCCATTTTGGGCACTTGGCAACTGGCTCAACTTTTCAGCCAATTGAAGCATTCTGTGGTCATGTGACCACGATTGACATGGATAGAGTTAACAACCGCCATATTCCCTGCAAAATTGGATTAGAATTAGCCATTTTGGATTTGGGATTGGCTTCTGACTTCCACTTTGGAAAAATCAGCTCAGTTCAATCCACCTTCTGAATTATAAGCTTGAGTGGATTTGATTCCTATTTCTGGTCTGAAAAAATAATAATAAACCACCCTATTCTTGTTTCTAAACCATCCCAAGAGATCCCTGGGTACCTGATTAGGCCCCTGGAATCAACTGGCTATTCAATATGGAAAACTGATTCAGTTCAAAGTTTGAAACCTCTTGTCTTTAAATCTCTGAATCAGATCTTCCTGTAGTTCTATTGAATATGATGGAAATGGAATCCAAATCATTTAGGAAATGTTTGGGTGAAGATATTTACCTTACTGCTGTTAAAAAGAAAAGTCACCTTAGAAAAATGCCGAAATGATCTCACCACACATCAGGCCCCAAACCAGTGTTTCTCAACCTTGACAATTTTAAGGCATGTGGACTTCAACTCCCAGAATTCCACAGCCAGCAATTAAAATTGTCAAGGTTGAGAAACACTGCCCCAAACCAAGAATGACATGTGGTGAATCTTCTAAGCTGAGTTCTTTATTGTTTTCACACCTATAGAGCAGATCTTGGTCAAATTAAAGACTCTCCTTTAATTTGCATCTACAATATACTCTGTGGACTATTAGGAAGGAACTATCTTTACCCTCTTTCTCTCACACATGATCTCTGGGCTGAGTTGTCCTTTTACTCCTCTGGACTAAATCCCCTTCCTCCTGGGGATCCACCTTCTCACTAGATTCCATCACACCACATTCTCTCGAGGACTCTTCTAACTGTGGGATAAAATGTTGTCATCCCTATTTTTGCACTTAAGGACACTAGCATGATTGACCTAAGACAATCTTACCATCTGATGTCATCTAGATACAACTTGGAATGGATGCTTCCAGAATCAGAATAACAGAGTTGGAAGGGAACTTTGAGGTCATCTAGTCCAACCCCTTGCTTAAGCAAGAGCCCCTATTATACCATTCCAAACAAGTGGCTGTTCAGTTTCTTCTTAAAAGCCTCCAGTGATGGAACTTCTGAAGGCAAGCTGTTCCACTGGTTAGTTGTTCTCACAGCCAGGAAATTTCTACTTAGTTCTCCTTGCTTAGAACATAGAACATAGAATAACAGAGTCCTTGGAGGTCATATAGTCCAACCCCCTGCTTGAGCAGGAGAATCTATACCATTTCAGACAAATGGCTGTCCAGTCTTTTCTTGAAAGCCTCCAGTGATGAGCATCCACCATTTCTGGAGGCAAGTTGTTCCACTGATTAATTGTTCTAACTGTTAGGAAATTTCTCCTTAGTTCTAGGTTGCTTCTTTCCTTGATTAGTTTTCATCCATTGCTTCTTGTCTTGCCTTCTGGAAAATAGGTTGACCCCTTCTTCTTTGTGGCAGCCCCTCAAATATTGGAAGACTGCTATCATATCACCCATAGACCTTTTCACTAGACTAGACATACCCAATTCCTGCAACTGTTCCTCATATGTTTTCGCCTCCAGCCCCTAATAATTTTTGTTGCTCTTTTCTGCACTCTTTCCAGAGTCTCAACTGTGGCAACCAAAACTGGATGCAATATTCTAATTGTGGTCTTACCAAGGCTTTCTAAACCAGCACTAATACTTCACATGACTTGATTCTACCCCTTTGTTAATGCAACGTAGGATTGTGTTGGCTTTTTTGCTGCTGCTGCACACTGTTGGCTCATACTTAAGTGATTGTCCACTGGGACTCCCAAGATCCCTTCCACACTTACAGCTATTAAACCAGGTTTCCCCTAAACTGTACTTGTATCCCCCAGGCAGAGGGTTAAGTTCTTCCCCCCCACCCACCCGTTTTGAAAGCTTTCTACAAGAGCAACATCCAAAGCCAACTCGGTTGGCTGAGCTGTCCGTTGTAGGACAGAAAGCTTTCTGTGGCTTAACTGTGCTTTCTGTTCAATGAGAAGCCAGCTTCCACTTCAGCGCTGCCCTATTGTCTTCTTCAGAGATCCACCCTACCTTTCATTCATCTCTGCATGGAAGGGCATCAGACTGAAACGTTCCAGCCAGCAAGTTGAGTAAGGCAACAACAATGACAGCAACAGCACCACAATGGGGCTTCGTAAATATGAACTTCTGGAATGGACTTTTTTGATCCCAAAGAGTAATGTTATTGGCCAGGAATGGTTACGGTTGGAAAAAGCTGAAAGGAAGGAGGGATAATATGTGGTAAACGTTGGAGAGACTGCAGATGACTCCATTCATTTTTTTTTTTTTTGTCTAGTTGTGTCATAGATCTGGAGGGCTTTCTGTACCATGGCACAGAAAAGTCCTGATGGGCTAAAATCAGTGGTTAAATAAAATGGGACTGAAATTTAGCTTTGTCCCATAGAGAGGCTGGGAAAGGCCAGACTATTTGTATTTAATCTTACATTCGGTTTAGAACACTAATTTTGTTTTCATGATAGATAGGAGTGTTTTGACTAGAACTGAATTTCGCAATGTCAAGGTCTGGATTTTTAGAAGTGACAACTACTGTTTATTTACAATACCTGTAACTTCTGTTTTACCTAAGGGCTGAAGACTTTATACATAACATTCTCCCTTCGTTTTGTTCATCAAAAAATTCCAGATCTTTTTCAGGGAGGTGGAACTGCAAAATTATGACAGAGGATCTCAGTCCAAGATCCACATCTGACTCATTACAAGGAGTCCTAGACTTAGTGACTGTTCAAAGTTACCACGGCACTGAAAAATGTGACTTACGACCATTTTTCATAGTTACGACGTTTGCAGCATCCCCATGATCAGGCGATCAAAATCCAGACCCTTGGCAACCTGTCCATATTCATGATGGCTGCAGCGTCCCGGGGAATCACGCGATCCCCTTTTGCAAGCAAGCAAGATCAATGGGGAACCCTGATTCACTTACTAACCAGATTACTAGCTTCACAATTGCAGTGATTCACTTAACAACTGTGGCAAGACAGGTCATAAAATGGGGCAAAACTCAATAAATGTCTCACTTAGCAACAGAAATGTTGGGCTCAATTGTGATCGTAAGTTGAGGACTTCCTGTATATTGCAACAGCTATTTTAACGCAGTCAATTGTATTACTATTATTATTATTATTTAGAAAAGATAACTTTACTGACCTGGATCTGAATTAGGCACATATCACTCAACTGCACAAAAGCTTTGTTTGCAATAATAATAATAATAATGCTACTAAAAAAAAACAGACAGAGTTGCATCATAGAGCAAGAATGCAGACATTAAAATAATACAATAATAATATTCCTGTCCTTAAAGAATTTGCTTTGATGTACAGCAACCACTCAAGTATGCTGAGATGGTTTCAAAAGATAACACATTCCGGGTATAGGTTCAAAAATAAAATAAAATTTGGAGACGTTTGCATTTGTCTTCTCCTTTGGAGTGCCTTAATTGTTCTTAGCCTTGACTGTTGTTCGTGCATTATTTGACATGCCCCTTGAGGGAGTGTGAGAGAGAGATTGTGGTCCCCATCCTAACTTTCTCAGACCCTCCTCCAGACGGTCCAGAGGGCTGAGCTGTGCAGCTGGGGACAGCTCCAACCTACAGGTAGGTAATCCTTGACTTATAACCCACAGATGAGCCCAAAGTTTCCGTCGCTAAGTGAGGCAGTCGTTAAGTGAATTTTGCCCCATTTTATCACCTTTCTTGCCACAGCTGTGAAGTAAAACTGCAGTTGTTAAGTGAATCCGGCTTCCCCCTTGACTTTGATTGTCAGAAGGTTGGAAAAGGGTATTGCACGACTTTGGGACCCAGCCACCATTATGAATATGAGTCAGTTGCCAAGCGTTTGAATTTTGATCACATGACCTCAGGGATGCTGCAACGGTCTTTTAACTGTGGAAAACGGTCATAAGTCGCTTTTTTCAGTTCCGTTGCAATTTTGAACGGTCAGCAGACAAACTGTTGTAAGTTGAGGACTATCTGTACTTAAATAATTTGGGTTTGGGCACGGAGGAAGAATCCTGAATGCAAGGGGTAGGGGTTTTCCACTCCCAGAATGGATACTACAGTATCCCTCAGCTTAAGACCACCGTTGGGAACAGAATTCCCTCTGCAAAGCGAGGCGGTTGCTAAGTGGGACCTGCCCAATTTTACTTTGTTGTTGTTAGTTGAGAGGTTGTGTCCGACCCATCGCGACCCCATGGACAACGTTCCTCCAGGCCTTCCTGTCCTCTACCATCTTCTGGAGTCCCTTTAAGCTCACGCCTATTGCATCAGTGACTCCATCCAGCCACCTCATTCTCCGTTGTCCCCTTCTTCTGTTGCCCTCCATCTTTCCCAGCATCAGGATCTTCTCCAGTGAGTCCTTCCTTCTCATTAGGTGACCAAAGTACTTGAGTTTCAGCTTCAGGATCTGGCCTTCTAAAGAGCGGTCAGGGTTGATCTCCTCTAGGACTGATTTTATTACTTTTTTTTGCTATGATTGTTAATAGAATCACAGTTGCTAAATGAATCATGCAGTTCTTTTTTCCCCCCAATACTTTATTAATTTTTTATAGTGACAAATCCTTAATATTTTATCAGCAACATATTGTCTATGTTCCAATGTTTAGTTTACTAATACATGTTAAACTCCTTTCTCTCTACCTTGTTTTTCTAGACATTGATAAAATGTATCCCAAGTTCTAAAGTAATGTGAATCTTCTTTCTCTTTCATTGTTAGTGTCAGTCTGTCCATTTCTTCAAAGTCTAAAATTTTCTTAGTTATCTCTTCTTCCACTGGTAATTCTTTCATCCTTCCAATGTTGAGCAAATACAATTCTCGCTGCAGTTAATACATGTAACATTAAATATACTTATTCCTTCTCATAATTTCCTACAATTATACCTAACAGAAATAATTCTGGCTTAAAATCTATGTGTTTTTAAGTCATTTTCTCTAACCATACATGTATTCTTGACCAAAATGTTTGTCCACCAAAGATGATGGTATGTGAGTCATGCTGTCCTTAAATAAACCCAGGTTCCCCCTTTCTGGGAAGCCATCTTGGAAGGCCGTAAATGGGGATCACATGACTGCGGGACGATGCAACCGTGATAAATCCACATGGTTGCCAAGTCCCTGAATTCCGATCTCGTAATCATGGAGATGCTACAATCGATGTAAATGCGAGAACTGGTCGTGAGTCAGCACTTTTTTCAGTGCTGTTGTGACCACAAATGGTTGCTAAACAAAGGATTGTGGGTCAAGGACTACCTGCATGGGAGCCTTGTTGCATCACAAAATGGCGGCCGGGATGATCATGGCCAAACACTATCTTATCAATATTCTGTTTTTATTTCAGATCCTACACTTCATCTTTTCTTGGTACAATTTTTTTATTAGTTTATAATGCAGTGTACAAATAAAATACAAAAGGAGTTAGTAGGGAACTTAGGAAAGGGAGAAGTGAAAAGGAAAGTGGGGGAAAGCAAGAGGGAAAAGGAAAAAAAAAGACATTGAGTTCCAACTCCCTTTGGGGCAGTAGAATATTAACATCAAACCCCAACTGTTTACTTTTACATAATAGTCTAAAACAGTGGTTCTCAACCTTTCTAATGCCGCGACCCCATAATACAGTTCCCCATGTTGTGGTGACCCCCAACCACTTATACATCACCGGGTGCCAGGGGCGTGGCCAAAGAAAAGGGGGGAAAAATGGCGGACAGCCTTGTTTGGCGACCCCCGTGAAATGGTCGTTCGACCCCAAATGGGGTCCCGACCCACAGGTTGAGAACCACTGGTCTAAAAAACTAGCCATTTCAATAACAACAGATCTGTCCAATTGGTAAAACCCAAAATCAAGGTTTCATTTTTTCTACCTCAAGCACGAAGTCCAGAAGTGGTTTCCACCTAGAAGTAAAAGTATTTGTGTGTGGTTTTTTTTTAACCAAAACAGTCAATTTAGCCATCTCTAGTTCCATCAGTTTTTGCAGCCATTCATCCATTGTGGGAATCCAGGTGACCTTCCATTTCTGTGCGTAGAGTAATCTTGCTGCCGTCAAAATATATAACATCACATTTCCAATCCCCCCCCCCCCAAGTCTTTGTCCATTAATCCCTATCCTTCATCTTTTAACTCAGTGGGACCTTCTGGGGTCTGTGGGCATCACTCTTAATCAAGGGCGGGCATCTTCAAAGAACCCTTTTGCAAAGAGTTGGGGAACAGCATTGATGCAATGCATTATGTCTCTGACTTGAAGTGTCTTTGGAAAGATTTTTTTTTTTACAATGGAGGCATATTTATTTTAGAACTTATAATGCCATATTTGGGTGAGTGCCATCCATTCTTAGCAATTGCACTTAAAGGGGGTTGCATAGAAAGTCTGTTTGTGCTGGGCTGGACTTCTCTTTAGACATTAATGTGATGTTGGATTAGTGTTCCCCAATCTTGGCAAATTTTAAGATGTGTGGACTTCAACTCTCTGAATTCTGAGAACTGAAGTTCAGACATCTTAAAGCAGGGGTCTTCAAACTTGGCCCTTTTATGACTTGTGGACTTCAACTCCCAGAATTCCTCAGCCAGTGTATCCAAGATTGAGAAACACAGTGTTAGATGCTGGTTCTTTGTTTGGCAGTATGCTTGTCTCCTCCTAACTTTCCTTTCCTAGTAGAATTTTGGGAGAAATGCCAGACAGAACAGGAAATCTCTCGGATACCCAGTGAGGAATTTGGGGCATGTCAATGGCCGCTGGCACCAGGCTGCCTCCTGTGCAGTCCTCCCCCACCCTGGATAGCATGTGTGAATTCCCCCCAGCTCCTTGCTTGTTTGGTCTTGCAGCAAATGGCTCGTTTTGTCTGGATCTCTGGATGGTTTTGTTCTGTGTTGTTGTGAAAACAATGGAAGGAAGCCACCTGTGTATAGTTAGGATTCAAGGAGAAAGGAAAACATACTGGGTGGTTGGTTTTTAGCTGTTGGACCAACTGGTGTCCTAAACGGCGAGAAAATGGAAGAGAGGGTGAAGAATGAAGGTGAGTATCTGAGATCCAGATTGGGAAAATTGCATGTGCAATTGGAAAACGTGTGAGGACGCTTGTATCTATGGGATAAAATGTTGTCGTCCCTATTTTATATAAGGACACTAGCATGGTTGACCTAAGAGAATCTTGCCATCTGAGATCCTCTAGATCAGGGGTCCCAAACCCCCAGTCTGTGGACCAGTACTGGGCCGTGGCATGGCAGCAACTGGTCTGCACAAACAAGCAAAGCCCCATCTGCAAGATGCAGGCAGCACACAAAACCACGTGCTCTCCGGTCCGCGGAAAAACCTCTTTCCATGGAACCAGTCTTTGGGGCCCAAAAGGTTTGGGACCTCTGCTATAGATAGAATGTGGAATGGATGCTCCCAGGATTGGAATAGTAGAGTTGGAAGGGACGTTGGAGGTCTTCTAGTCCAGGGCTTTTCAACCAGTGGTACGGATACCACCTGTGGTACATTGGCACTTGGCAGGTGGTACGCGACCATCCTAGAAAAGAGGTAGCGGGGGAAGGGAATGAGCTGAACCAGTGGCAGCATCGCACAAGCCTGAGCGAGAGACGGCTGGAGCTGCAGGGCTGTCAGGGCTCAGCGGAAGCACCAGGATCAGCGACAGGCTCCAGCTGGAGCTTGGCGCTGATTTTGATGCTTTTGCTGAGCCCAGAAGAAGCGCCGATCAACTGGAATGTTGCAGCATCTCCAGTTTCATATTTATGATGGTCACAGTGTCCCAGAGTCATATGAAGTGACCAAAACCTGCTGCAACCACCCAGCAGATGGGGGGAATAGAAACCAAACACCCCCCCACCCCAACAGAAATGCTCACATCAATGAAAACCTCAAACAGGAGGAAGAGCGCCACCGGGCAGGCAGGCAGGTGTCTTGGTCGGCTGTGGCTTGGGGGGCACTTTTTCAGTGCCATTGTAACTTCAAACAGTCACTAAGCGAACTGTTGTAAGTCAAGGACTACCTGTACTTTATCACTTTTTTCCTTTTTTTTTTTTTTGGTCATCAAGTTTTTGACACCTTGCTAGGCGACTGGTGGTACTCGGATGTTGCCATATCCTAAAAGTGGTACAATGAGTGAAAAGATTGAAAAGCCCTGCCCTATACAATTCCAGATAAATGGCTGTCCAGTCTCTTCTTAAAAACTTCCAGTGTTGGAGCACCCACAACTTCTGGAGGCAAGTTGTTCCACTGGTCAATTGTTCTCACTGTTGGGAAAACACATCTCAAAAATGCTATATTTCAAGGGAATTCTATTTTAACTAAATTAATACTATATTTCACCAACATGGGGACAGTTTTTTTTCTGAATATGACTTTTTGGTTTTAATTTCCTCCAAGAAATCCCCCCCCCCAACCTTTGGAGAAATCTCAAAGAAAGATCCCACCTATAACTAAGGGGAAATCTCTTGACAGTCAGAACAATCAACCAGTGGAACAGTTTTGCCTTCAGAAGTTGTGGTTGCTCCATCACTGGAGGCTTTAAAGAAGAGTTTGGACAGTCATCTGTCCAGAATTGTATAGGGTCTCCTGCGTGGGTGGTGGGTTGGACTAGTTGACCTTTAAGGTACCTTCCATCTCTGTTATTTACTATTGTGTAAGTACTTTGTCAAAATCATAAATTGCACAAGGAAAGGACGCGGCGCCTAGTTTTTTTCACACTTCAACTAAGCCAACGTGCCTTGTCAGTTTGGGCTAAGAATGCTGGGTGGGTGCTAATTTAAATTATGACTTTTCATTTACACATGAAGAACAACAATCCTACGGTGTCAGCGTGTGATGTAATGTCGTATAACGCGAGAGCTCTGAAAATAGCTCGGTCGCAATTCAACAGAAATTATCATATATACAAGCAAAGCATCAGAGTTTGGCATTTCTGCCTGAAGGGCTCAGCCCTACAAGCACTGGCTTTCAGTTTTGCTCTACAGTGGAGAATTTCCATTTGATGTAGGGAAGGGTCAGAAATTATCCATCTGCTATGGACGCCGCAGATTTTGATAGAGGAAAATGGAAAGGCACGTGGGTAAATGGGATACTTTAGAAAAGAACGTCTTTAAATGCTAACTTGGGTTTTCAAAAGCAGCAGGTGAAAATAGAGGCGGAAACTTCCAGAGAACACAGCTTCCTGCTGGGCGATTTTCCGGATTATGCCTTTTTCCTTTGAAGGTTTATGATAAACATCTATTTTGGGCAACTTTGTAGGAAGCTGACTTCCTAAGCTGGCCAGGGTTAGATCACCTTCTAGGCCAGGGGTATCCAACCTTGGCAATTTTAAGACCTGTGGACTTCAACTCCCAGAATTCTCCAGCCAGCCATGCTAGCTGGCTGGGGAATTCTGGGAGTTGAAGTCCATAGGTTTTAAAAGCTACCGAGATTGGACACCCGTGGTCCAGGTGAAAACACTGTAGCGTTTATTAATGAGTTAATTATACTAAAGAAAAAGGAGAGAACAAAAACATTTTGATCCAAAGATTTACCAGGAAAAGAAGACACTAGACTCTAGAGCAGTGGTGGGGAACCTATGGCATGCGTGCCAGAGGTGGCATCGGAGCCCTCTCTGTGGGCACGCATCTGCCCCGAAGATGGCAACCGTCCTCTTCAACCAGCCGCCCGCTAACTCGCCGACGTCCCACGTAGCCAGACGCATCCCAGCACCCATGCGCTTGCTGGCCTCTGTGTGCGGGGGCTGATGGTGTCAGGCAGCAGACACCCCGGCCCCTGCCTCGCCTTGCCCTTGAGTTAATGGCATCCCCGCCCTGCCTCACCTCGCCTCGCCTCACCCCTCCTGCCCACCGCCCCACCCGCCAGAGACCCCTGCATCTCCCCCAACCCTGCCCGGCCCCCACAGGTGTCCCTCCCCACTAGCAACATTCGGCTGGCCATGCCCACCCATCTGCCATGCCCACCCATCTGCCATGTAGCCACACCCCACCCAACACCCGGTGATACATAAGTGGGTTTTGGGTTGAAGTTTGGGCACTCGGTCTCTAAAAGGTTCACCATCACTGCTCTAGAGAGACACACACAGAGGGAAAATCTAAGTATTTTCCTGTTTGTTCTTCGGAATACTTTATTTAACACGGAACATGGAATAACAGATTTGGGAGGGACCTTGGAGGTCTTCTAATCTGACCCTCTTCTCGAACAGGAGGCCCTGTACCATTTCAGATAAATGGTTGTCTTAATTGTTAACTTTAAATTAATTAAAGTTATTTAATTAATTGTTTTAATTTTGAGCCTGTTGTGTTGCATGTTCATTTGTTTTCTGTGTGGGATTTCTCTTCCATGTTGCTTGAAGGATCCCCCCCCCTTTTTTTTATTACAACAGTCCTGCACGCTAGACTGATCCAAAGTCACCGGGAACAGGACTCTTAGCTGCAATCTGGAATTCCCACTGTACTTCAATATTTTAGAATTGCTTTGGATTCCAGTACAGACTAAAATCATTTTTTTTTTTTTGCCCTTTGTTTCCACGCTGGGCGTGGCCAGCTGGACCCCTGAAATGAGCAAACATTTTTATTTTAACTCCACTTCCGTTCTGTACTAATTTCACGCACGGGAAGAATACATCACTCTCTCCCCCTCGTGTCTGCACACACAAAAGAAATAAGGAAAAAATAACCGTTTCAAATGACTTAGGAACAATAGACTACGTGCCCCTGGGGAAAATTTGGTCTGGAGGGAGGGGACAAATTTGCTATCAGAAGCCTGGCTGGGAACAATAGGAGCTATTTTGCACTTGGTGAACGAGTGTCCAGCTTGAAAAATAACTTTGTGGACAAGGGGCTTGAACTTAGAGTTAAATCCCAAAGGTGCTTTTTTTCCCCAAAAAAGCTTCCCCCCTGAAAACATTTCACTTCTCATCCAAGAAGCTTCTTCAGTTCAGTTCTGAAACTTGGATAGAAGGAAACGTTTTCAAAGAAAAAAAAAAAACAAGAAAGTCCACTTGCCTTTTGGAAAAAAGCTGGCAACCTAGAATGAGAAGAATAGAATAGAGCTGGAAGGGGACCTCGGAGGTCTTCTAGTCCAGCCCCCTGCTCAAGCAAGAGAACCTATATACCATTTCAGACAAGTGATTGTCCGGTCTCTTCTTTTTTTTTTTATTGAAAATTTTTAAATATTTTTACAAAAAACAAAAAACAAAAAAAAACAACCCTAACCCACCCACCCCAACCCTCCCTCTCCATCCCCCCCAACCTTCCCAGAGCTGAATATAGGCTTAATTAAAAATTTTAAGAATCTTAAAAAAATTGAAAAAGTATAAATCATAAATATATCTAAATACCTTACATAAACAACTTATAAAGTAATTAACAATAAAATATATGTAAGAAAAAAGCATAAGTATTAAAAAGAAAAAGTACTTGAAAGAAAAAGAGATAATAAAAAAAAGAAAAGAGAAAGAAGAAAAGAGATATAAAAAGAGTACAATCTATAAAATATTAAAGTTTATATACAAGTTATTAAAAAGCTAAATGATATTTTTTTATATCCAATTTATATTGTATAAAATTTATCCATTTTTCCCATACCGCAAAGAATTTCTCTTGCGATTGCTCCTTTAAGAAAGCCGAAATCTTTGCCATTTCCGCCAAATAAGAAACTTTAAAAAACCACTCTTGCAAGGTAGGCAAAGATTCCTTCTTCCAATATTGCCCTACTAACAGCCTAGCGGCCGTAATCAAATTTAACATCAATATAACTTCCTTAGCATCACAATCAGTAACAATACCTAACAAAAACAATTGTGGGGTAAATTTTACCCTCTTTCTAAAAATTCTTTGAATATTCCACCATATCTTAATCCAAAAGACTTTTATATTTTTACACGACCACCAAATATGATAATAAGTAGCATCCAAACAACCACATCTCCAACATTTAGGCTGTAGGTCAGGATACATAAGAGACATTTTTTGTGGATCAAGGTGCCACGGTCTCTTCTTAAAGAGTAATGGAGTAATGGAGCACACACAATTTCTAGTGGCAAGGTGTTCCACTGGTTAATTGTCCTCAGTTTCCAATCATTTTTTCTTGTCCTGCCCTCTGGTGCTTTGGAGAATAATTTGATCCCCTCTTCTTTGTGGCAGCCCCTCAAATATTGGAATACTGGAATGCTGCTATCACATCACCGCTTCATCCTTCTTTTCACTAGACTAGCCATATCCAAATCCTGCAGCCTTTCTTCATATGTTTTAGTCTCCAAGCCTTTAATCGTCTTAGTTGCTCTTCTCTGCACTTTTTCTAAAGTCTGAACATCTGTTTTGATAGATTTCTTATTGATAATCCTACTCTGGCCTGATCTTCCCAAGTGGGATTTTTGGGATCCAGTACTTTTGGGGTAAGAACAACTGGAGGTGAATGGTGGTTTCATGTTGTTTTTCGATTCGGGTTGAGTTTCAGTGCTTTGCTTCCAAAGAAACACTGAAGGCAAGAAGGGGACAGCGTATCTGGCAAGGCAAGGCATCGTTTGGACTGGGCTCCAGATCAGAGACTGAAGCGTGTGGATTACTTTTGAGTTGCATTCCTTTTGTCCTTGTTGACTCTTTGCAAGACCAGTGTGTGAAAGTTCTCCAGGAACAACAGCATTTCAGGGACGTGTCACTGAATATACGTGAGGCGCTGACCCTGCGAAGTAGGTCAAGGGTGACACGTGGCTCTCCTTTTATGGGTTGAGACACCGGACTGCGTTCCGTGGCTTGGCTGGGGAAGCGCAGCGGAGCATCCATCCTTCAGCCGAGCGCTGGGCTGGAGCCAGACGCCCCTCTCTGCAGGCGCCGCTCGGAGGAAGCGCCGGCTGAACTCTTGGCTGGGATCGGGAGCAGGAAGATGCCTCGGCAAACGGCCTTGGAAAATATTAAAAAAAATCTTTAAGAGGAGTTATTGGGGACAGGGGCGAGAGAGGCAGAAGGAAAACCAGAAGGCAGGTTAATAGACCAGCTTAGCATCCAGCTCCCTCTGAAGGGGAGCAGGCTTACATTTTCTATTCTTAGTGACCGGAATAATGTGGATTTTCTTGATAATGGTGCAGGAGAGGAAAGGAGGGAATTTTTTATGGCATCCTGTCTTAACCTTCTTGATGCCAACAAGAAGGGACAGGCAGCATTATTACAGGTAGTCATAGAACAGGGATGGCGAACCTTTTGGAGACCGAGTGTCCAAACTGCAACCCAAAACCCACTTATTTATTGACGGGGGCCAGGTGGGCGTGGCCCACTGGGTGGGCGTGGCTGTGGTCATGGCAGACTGGGTGGGTGTGGCCAAGGTGAGCATGGTCACCTCGATGTTGCTTGTGGGGAGGGATGCCTGTGGGGGCTGGGCAGGGTTGGGGGAGATCCAGGGGGTCTCTGGCAGATGGGGTGGTGGGCAGGAGGCTCGTCCTGTGGGGTGAGGTGAGGCAAGGCAAGGTGAGGCAGGGCGGGGGTGCCATTGTCACAGGGCAAGGCGAGGCAGGGGCCAGGATGGCTGCTGCTTGAAACCATCGGCCCCCACACACAGAGGCCAGCGAGCGCATGGGGGCCAACAGTGTCCATCAGCAGCCACAGCCTGCCGGCCCCTCGACTGGCGCACTCTGGGGCTCCGCAGCCCACCACCAGCAGTTCAGAGAAGCCACCTCTGAGCTGGACGGCTGGCCGACAGCTGAGGAGGTGATGCAGTGAGTCATGCCCGGGAAAAGGAGAGCATGCGAGGCCAGGAGGGATGGGACAGGGGGAGGGAAACCAGCCATGCTGGGATGCATCTGGCCATGTGGGACCTCGGCGAGTTAGCAGGTGGCTGGTTGAAGAGGGACGGGTGCCATCTCCGGGGTATGGCGCACGTGCCCACAGAGAGGGCTCTGAGTGCTTCCTCTGGCACGCGTGCCATAGGTTCCCCACCACAGTCATAGAACGTAGAACGTATTGTAGAATAATAGTTGGAAGGGACCTTGGAGGTCTTCTTGTCCAGGGGTCCCCAAGCCCTGGCCCATGGACTGGCACCGGTCAGCCACGTGCCAGAAACCGGTCCACGCAAACAAGCGAAGCCCCATCTGCAGGATGCAGGCAGCCCACGAAACCAGGCCCCCACCAGTCCACAAAAACCCCTCTCTCTAAGGAATTGGTCCCTGCTGGCCAAAAGGTTGGGGCCACTGTTGTAGTCCAGCCCCCTGCTCAAGCAGGAGACCCTGCACCATTTCAGATAAATGGTTGTCCAATTCTTTTTTTGAAAACCTCCAGTGATGGAGCACCCACAGCTTCTGGAGGCAAGTCGTTCCATTGGTTGATTGCTCCCACCGTTAGGAAATTTCTCCTTAGTTCTAGGTCAGCGGTGGCGAACCTATGGCACGCATGCCAGAGGCGGCACTTGGAGCCCTCTCTGTGGGCGCACGTGCCGTTGGCCCAGCTTCGCCTCCCCCATGCCTCCCTCCTCTCCAGCAGCCCCCCCTGAAGGAGAGTTGCCCTTGAGTGTGGCCCACGCGGAGCAGCGCAGCCAAAGACATGGCAGCCAGGCAGCATAGACAAGACTCTGCCCTCACGCCCCATCATGCAGTTGATGCTGCAGGGTGCAGGCAGAGGGCATGGCCGCCATAGCGCTGCTGGGCTGCCTGGGCGATCTGCGGCGGGCCCTGGAGGTGGTGAGTGGCCCTATGGGCAGGCAGGGTGGGGGGCAGGGCAGGGGCGGGGCAGGGGTGGAGTGGGGGTGAGGCCAGTTTTTTTGACACTTAGTCTTTAAAAGGTTCGCCATCACTGTTCTAGGTTGCTTTCCTCCTTGGTTAGTTTCCATCCTTGTTTCTTGTTTTGCCTATTGGTGCTTTGGAAAATAAGTCCTTGACTTACGATCACAACTGAGCCTCAAATTTCTGTTGTTAAGCAAGACAGTTGTTAGAGGAGTTTTGCCCTATTTGTAAGTGAATCACTGCAGTTGTTAAGTTAGTAACCTGGTTGTTAAGTGAATCTGGCTTCCTCATTGACTTCGCTCATCAGACGGTCGCAAAAGGGGGTCACATGACCCCAGGGACACTGCCACCATCATAAATATGAACCAGTTGTCAAGCATCTGGATTTTGGTCATGTGACCATGAGGATGCTGCAGTGGTCGTAAGTGTGAAAAACAGTCATAAGTCAGTGTTTTCAGTGCTGTTGTAACTTTGAACGGTTATCAAACAAAGTGTTGTAAGTCAGGGACTACCTGTATTATTACTACTAATAGTAATAGAGTAGAAGAAAGACGGAAAAAGAAAGTAGAGTTACTACTAACAGTGATAGCTGAATTGGGTGCAGTTCTAAAACATCTGGAGCACCACTTGAACACCATCGGAATTGACAAAATTACCATCAGTCAATTGCAAAAGGCAGCTTTACTCGGAACAGCTTCCATCCTGTGACTGAATCTTTACTTTTAAGCAACAACATCTGTTTCTCCCAGCTCCTTGGGAAGGACAGTTTGGCCCTTATGGGGAAAAATAAGTGAAGGTGCCATTGTGGAAATTGGTGTTCTTGTGGTGCGTCGGGCTGCAACCTCCATCTACCTCGGGCAGAATGGCTATCGGTGGGGCTTGGTGTGACTCCTCTGGCAGGCTCAGATGGCAGCTTCAGCATCCAAGCCCAGTTAGTAGCTTGTAAAGACAACGTGAAAGCATTTGTGGGAACAAGGGTGTCTTATCAAAATCCAGGTTCTTAGCAATGACGTAGAGCTGGTGTGGTTTTAAAACTTGGTGGAGAATTTTGATGGAGGGGAGAAGAATAGAGTTGGAAGGGACCTTGGAGGTCATGTAGTCGAACCCTTGCTCAAACAGGAGACCCTCTACCATTCCAGAGAAGTAGCTGTTCACTCTCATCTTAAAAGCCTCCGGTGTTGGAGCACCTATAACTTCTGAAGGCAAATTGTTCCACTGCTTAATTGTTCTCACTGTTAGGAAGTTTCTCCTTAGTTCTTGGTTGGTTCTCTCCTTGATTAGTTTCCATCCATTTCTTCTTGTTCTGCCTTTAAGTGCATTGGAGAATAGGTTGACCCATTCTTCTTTGTGGTAGCCCATCAAATATTGGAAGACTGCTATCATGCCACTCCCAGTCCTTCTTCTCTCTAAACTAGACATACCCAGCTCCTGCAACTGTTCTTCATATGTTTTAGCCTCTAAGCCCCTAATCATCTGTGTTGCTCTTCTCTGCACTCTTTATAGATTGCCCAAACTTTCCTCGTAAGAGTAAGTCTTGTTAAGAAGGAAGCAAAAGGCAGACTTAGCTCTTGAACGTTTCCTGCAGCGTTTGGCTGCTATCTCAGCATCTGATCCATAACTAGCTAGGTAGAACCAGCTTTCCTGGCCAATCTGGGTTTGAACTGTCCCTGCAGCCATGCTCATAATTAAAAGAGTTCAGCCATATTCAACCAGGGCAAAGTATAAGCTTTGGCTTTGGCTTAACATGGTCTGTGAACTCAACTGTTAGTTGAGTTTATATACTGTCTTAAATATCGGTTTGTTTTGGTCACAGATTGCTGAGCAAGCCATAGTAGTCAGTCATGAGACCATACCCTGTGGTTTACAAATCCAGTTTTTGCATTCCTGTGCATGGCTTAATTTGTTGTGGAAATGCACTCAAGGTCTGGCCACTATTGAATAGGGTCTATGACAGTGGTGGCGAACCTATGGCACGCGTGCCAGAGGCGGCACTCGGAGTCCTCGGAGACGCGTGCTGTCGCCCCAGCCCTGCCTCCCCCTAAGGCCCCCTCCTCACCAGCAGCCTCCCTGGAGGAGAATCGCCCCCAGGTGCGGCCCACACGGAGCAGCGCAGCCAAGGACATAACCGGGTAGCAGGGACATGACTCCACCCTCGCACCCCATAGCATGCAGATGCTGCTGCGGGGTGTGGGTGGAGGGCGTGGCTGCCATGGTGCTGCAGGGCTGCCTAGGTGATCTACTGCGGGCCATGGAGGCAGTGCCTGTCCCTGCAGGTGGGCGGGGCAGAGGGCGGGTGGGGGCGGAGCAGGCAGGGTGGGAGGCGGAGCAAGGGCAAGGGGGGCGGGTTTTGGACACTCGGTCTCTAAAAGGTTCACCATCACTGGTCTATGACAATTTGCCACGGCTAACTCACCACAGAGCAACTAGTTGAAGGACAAAAGTTACACTCATCTCAAAGATATGGTTGGAATAGAATCATTAAGGAAAGGATGCCAAAAGAGGGACAGAATGAAGTGTGAATGGCAAGAATTAAACTATTTTTTTAATTTGTTTGAAATAATGAAATAGAATTGTTAAATTGTTACTTTATTATCGTGCAAGATAGATGAGCCTACTCAATACCCATTTCCCTGCTGATTCTTGGCCCTACCCATCAGTAGCTATCTTCCTCTCTTTAATAGATGTTTGCTCCTTTAATGGGTTTCTTAATAGAAAATGTTTCAATTAGAAGTCACAGTATCCGGACTACCTCATCAGATTTCACAAATGAGCCGGCTTGGTTGACAAGACCCGACCATTTGGGAGACATCAATCCAGTGTTTGCAACGTCTGGCTTTCTCCTAACCAGGCCAGACATCACCCACCAGCCCTGTTTTTATCATGGGCCATGATATTGCCTACGTCTCATCTCCAGCCCATGAGTGAGACAGGTTTGAGACTGAATTAATCTTAGCTCTCTCTTTAGATGTATCGGAGTTTAAAATAACACGTCTTTGGTAAACTGCGTTTTTTTAAAAAAAGAGATTACTGCTGGTCCTTATCATGCAACCTTTCATTTAGTAATGGTTCAAAGTTATACCAGGACTGAAAAAAGCGACTTGGGGCTGGTCCTCATAATTATGACCTTTGCAGCATCCCTAGAATCACATGATCAAAATTTGGGCACTTGAAATTTGGTAGGCATTTAAGGTGGCTGGAGGGTCCTGGGTTGATTGATTGCCATTTGCGACCAAGTACAAGAAACAGGAGTCAGCCAGGGCCTGATGGACTTCCTGCAGAATTTTATGTAGCTTTACAAGATATAATAAGTCCGATTTCAAAAGCACTGTGAATTTATTCAGAAGAGCAGAATAACAGAGTTGGAAGGGAACTTGGAGGTCTTTTAGTCTAACCCCCTTCTTCTAGTCTGAATAAATAAACTTCTAGTCTGAATAAATTCACAGTGCTTTTGAACTCCATCTGATTGATGGAGTTCAGAAGCACTTAAATTTATTCAGAATAACAGAATAGCAGAGTTGGAGAATAGCATAGCATAGCATAGCATAGCATAGCATAGCATAGCATAGCATAGCATAGCATAGCATAGCATAGCATAGCATAGCATAGCATAGAAATCTGGAAGGGACCTTAGAGATCTTCTAGTCCAACCCCCTGCTCAAGCAAGAGAACCGATGGCATGGCTGGCTCAGGAATTCTGGGAGTTGAAGTCCACAAGTCATAAAACAGCCAAGGTCCCCCACCCCTGGTATAGAATTTCATGCTTCCAGGGTCCCTTCCAACTTGGTTTTACTGTTACTTAAAGAGGCTGATGTAATGTTGAACTATATACAGAAAAGGACTTACTGAGCCTGGAGTGTAGCTAAAAGGATAAGGAGCAGAAGTTTGGATAAGGTTCCTTATTCTCTGTTCTATGTTAGGCCAACCTATTTTCAAAAGCACCAGAAGGCAAGACAAGAAACAATGGATGGAAACTAATCAAGGAGAGAAGCAACCTGGAATTAAGGAGAAACTTCCTAACAGCGAGAATGATCAACCAGTGGAACGGCTTCCCTTCAGAAGTTGTGGGTGCTCCAACACTGGAAGTTTTAAAGAAGCGACTGGACAGCCATTTGTAGTATAGGGTCTCCTGCTTGAGCAGGGGGCTGGACTAGAAGACCTCCAAAGTCTTCTGCTTCTGTTTCTGCTAAGGTTGCGGATTCATGGGCCTTCCTTGCTGCACCGTGGAGTTTAATGAAATACCTGGAGTGAAATTAACTAGAAGATGCATTAGGTCTGATGAGTTCCAGCAGCCTATTGATTTGCATTAACTGGTGGTGGATATAATTAAACCGGGTGAATGAGAAAGGCAGAAGTTCTTCTATAGATTATTTTCCTGTTTCTCTTTGATGCATGTAAAGGTCTACAGTATATGGTGGCTTTAAAAGAGTGATTGCTCCCTCTGAAGTATAAAAATATATTCATATCTTATACTACGGCTTCACTTTGCTTTCTTTTTTCTCCATCCCAATCCTGTTTCTTTTTCTAAGCCTGGAGACAGAAACTGGGTTAATTTTAAGCTGGTAATTCTGTCTGGGAGCCTTGGGGTTTGGGGTGTGGAAAGTGAAAGTTGAATGAAAATGCCTTTTTCTTGTCCTCAGCGTCCCCAAGTCCAATTCTGACCCCGGACACATTTGGGACTGGTAACGGAATACTCTTTAAAAGAATTCATGACAATAAGGCATTTGTGGCTTGTGTAGTGGTGTAGATATCTGATTTTTCACTACTGTACTTATTAAGATTGTGCAAACTCTTCCAACATACGGTTACATCACCGTGCAGTCAAAGCAAAAAACAGGTTTGACGTTTTTGTCTGACAAGCCAAACCTAAACTACATCCGAAGTCATCAAAAGCCCGAAGAAAGATAATTACTTTACGATTGAGCTGACGGTGAGCTCAGCCTCCAACATCCAAATGCACCCCGGTCTTATTTCCTCACTTAAATTTCCCCACTGGAAATTACTTCCTTCAAGTTCTTTCGTGCCAGCAAGGAATTCCAAATCTGCTGTGAAAGTTGATGTCAAGCAAAATCTTTCTCGGAAATTTAACGCTAAGACCCCCAATACAAAGCCAACATTTATTTCTTCCAGCTTGGTTAATGTGCAGAAAAATAATACCTTGGAATTGTGTTGGACTTTTATTTCAGGCAGGTCCATATTTGTGGGACTCACGGAGTGCTGTTGCCCCAGCCCATCTTTTGCTTAGCCTCTGTCACAAGATGATTATTGGGGGGGGGGGGAATTAAAGAAAAGTCCTCCCTTTGGGCTGCCTTGATTTCTCAAAAAAAAAAAAAAAGGAAAAGAAAAAAAGAGAAAGAAAGAAAAAAGAAAGAGGAGGGGAGGGGAGGAGAGGAGAGGAGAGCAGAGCGGAGAGAGAGCCAGGGTATAAATGCAGTAAAGAAAAACCAGGCATGAATCATATCAAAGATTACATTTGAAGGGATTCATTAGTCATTCACCTTTTGTCTTGGATCAGGTTGTACCAGTATGTTGTACCACCCTTCTTTTAAAAGGAGAAGACACCTTCTAAAGCTTTGGATACTGGGAATGTTCAAAGACACGGCTGCAAGATTAGCATCTCTTAACTTTAAAGATCGATGTTATCCATCTTCTCTTCTGCAAGCCAGGGGCTACCAAACTCAGTCTCCTGCTTTGTGAGAACTTTCTTCTTGTTCTCAAAATCACTGTCTGGTGGTTCAGGACTATTAAAATAGCCACTTCTGGGTCCCACCAAGATTATCAAAAAGGTCTCACTTCTGACCACCTTTGAGCTAAGTGGGCCTGTATCCAGCTGTTTGATCGCCTCACCCCCTCGTCTTATTTTGCTGATGAAGAAACGTGCCCTCCTGAATATTTTTTTTCCAACCTTGGTATAAAACATTTGGCATCGGTTCCCGAGCCTTTCCCTAAAGCAGTAGTTTGTTTCCTTCCCGGATTTGATGTTGGAACATCTAATTGAGCCTGCTGGGATCCTAGAGAATCTCTTTAGCAGATGCTAAGCCTGCTGTATATTTAACCTGTCCCCAAATCCCAGTCAGCCTGATGTGGCAGTTTTCAAGACCTCTTTTGTTCTGAGCTGATCATTATATTTATTTTGCTTATACCTGCAGGTTGCCACATTTATTAAAGAATATAAATAGTTTCCTTCCACGTCAGGAGAGTTGCCAGTTCTTTTCTTTCTAGCACTGATGATGCTACTCTAGTTTGCATAATGAAATGTCGGCAAGAAAACAACCGACCTCGGTTGCATTATTTACTGAAGCTGGCTAGTGTTTTGCTAACTTTTTCTTCATCCTGCTAGTATTTCTTGAAAAACATTTTTTGAGAAGTGAGGGCCCAAAATCCTCAGTGATGACCCCACTGATTGGAGAAATCTGGGAATTATTACTTACAACTCAAAGGTGCATATAAACAAGGAAGGTTGTATTAGAGCAGTGATGGCGAACTTTTTAGAGACTGAGTGCCCAAACTGCAACCCAAAACCCATTTATGCATCGTCGGGTGCCGGGTAGGTGTGGCCATTGGGTGGGTGTGGCCAATTGGGTGAGCGTGGCTGCGGTGGTAACGGCAGACTGGGTGAGACTAAAAAGTTCAATCAATCAATTCCAGCTTTGCAAGATCTTTTTTTTCCTTCGAGAAGTTGAAATTGATTGATTGATTGAACCTTTTTTTTTTGTACACGGCGGCGGAGGCCTAAAGCGAAAAGGTTTTATAAGTCCCATCTGAAGGCCTAGGACTGGGGTGACAGCGCGCGTGCCCACAGAGAGGGCTCTGCGTGCTGCCTCTGGCACCTGTGCCATAGGTTCACCACCACTGCATTAGAGTCACTACGAATTGAGTTGAGTTGCCTTCTCTTCTTCAGTTGACAGGCTTAGCTGTCATTCTTCACTTCCATTTGGTGGGCTTATGAAGAGGTCTTGGGTGGGATGCATCACGTAGAATGTCCACCTTCCAGCCTCTGCTGTTGCCTGCAATAACTATTTCAAGCTGCCTTAATGGCCGAGATGCCTGGTGTGATTGACTTTGCCCATTGTGAAATTGTGTAAATCAGGAGATTGAGGTGATTCTCAACGCCAATTTTGGAGAATCCTAAAAGGCTCTGGATGTCTAAGGTGGGACTAAACTCACAGTCTCTTGGGTTTTAGGCTGGTGCCTTGACCACTAACCTGGCTCTTTTGAATGAATGGGGGGGGGGGGAACCCCCCCGCCAAAGAAAATAGGAGCCATCAGCCACTGCAAAGATGGTTGAAGCATCAACCCATAGGAAGGGTTGATGCGTCAACCTTGTTGGCTGCAGCTTCCCATATCATCTGCCACAGCGCTGGTGATCTTGCCCAGAGTTAACCCCAGATTTAGCTGGCCGTGCTGCAGGACACACTCATTGTCTTCCAGGACTCGGAGAACATGAAATGGCATTCCTGAAACAACTGCTCCCATCTGTCTCTTCTGCTGCGGAGCAGGAAAAGGACAGGCTGGCCATCTGGACCATTGTTTTGCCGAGGGAGTAAAAGCTCAAGACTGAACCAGGGGAAAGCATGTTTTCCCAAAGGCCCCCCCCCCCAAGTCAGTCAAGGAAATTCTGCCTGAGTTTCAATGCCTTCATATCCGTTCCCCCTCCAGGAAGGCGAGAGGGAGGGGAGGAAGGAGGAACAAACAACTGGCAACCTTTGAGAGAAACCCAGACATTCTTTAAACGGAGAGTCTCAAACATCCCCTTGAGAGAAAAGAAAAGAAAGCATCCCCCCTCCTCTCCAAGCCGCATTTCCACTGCTCTACATTGTCACCCAAAAGTAGAAAAATAAAAAAGGAGGAAGCAGATGTCTGGGCCATGCGGCTTCAGGAAGATCTTTTTCACAGTAGAGCTTTATCAGTTCAAGGGGGCCAGATAAATAATGAGGGATAGAAGCTTCACTTCCAAAGTCATGTGAGCACTTTTTTGAGACCTTCTGACAAGCAAAGGCAATGGGGGAAGCCAGATTCACTTAACAACCGTGTTACTAACTTATTAACTGGAGTGATTCACTTAACAACTGTGGCAAGAAAGGTCGTAAAAGGGGGCAGAATTCACTTAACAAACAGTTCACTTAATAACAGAAATTTTGGGCTCAGTTGGGGTTGTGAATCGAGGACTACCTGTATTACGAGTACTGTGGCTGTGTGAAAACAGGCCATGAAATATTGCATTCTTGATTATTATTATTTTTTAATTTTTTTATGCATCTCTGTGACATTTTTATCCGTATTCTGTTTTGTTCTATCATGTTTTGATTTGGATCAGTGATTAACCTTCAGGTAAAAGTATATTATTCTCAGCTTTTGCCCAGTAGATGCCCTGATTTAAAATAATATATAGGCGCACAGTAGCTTTGGACAAATTAGGGAATGAAACTTCCAAGACCAACTCAGCTAGTCTGGCACACATTGAGTAGTTTAAGGTTGAAGGGACAAGACAGTGCCCCCCAAAATGAAGGAAATAGAGCTGTTAGTCAGCCGACTATTTCAGAGCTTGGAAGTAGGAGAAGGTATTTATTTCTTCTTCCTCCATATGATTGATTGATTGATTATGAGTACCATTAAATCTGAGCTTTAGATTCAGCAGCTGCTATCTGCTAAGGAAAAGTGTAGCCCTTAGTGTAATATAGTGATATCAAAAATCATGACTTTCTCTGCCTGATATAAGATGCATCAGACTGGTTTTTTTTTTCTTTCCATCAAATTCTGTTTGTTTAGATGGATGGAAGAATGTCCTGATTCCTTAAGCCAGTATCTGGAAATATTAATTCAGGAAGGAAGTAATGGGGGTGATGTGTTTGCTCAGGATCGCATGAATTTTGGTTCACGAATCCAATTGGCTGTTGGTGAAGTAAGGAGTCAGCTTTGTTGTTGTTGTTGTTAGTTGCAAAATCGTGTCCGACCCATCGTGACCCCATGGACAACGTTCCTCCAGGCCTTCCTGTCCTCTACCATCTTCTGGAGTCCATTGAAGCTCACGCCTGCTGCTTCAAGTGACTCCATCCAGCCATCTCATTCTCTGTCGTCCCCTTCTTCTATTGCCCTCCATCTTTCCCAGCATGAGGCTCTTCTCCAGGGAGTCCTTCCTTCTCATTAGGTGGCCAAAGTACTTGAGTTTCAACTTCAGGATCTGGCCTTCTAGAGAGCAGTCAGGGTTGATCTGCAGGACTGACCGGTTTGATTGCCTTGCAGTCCAAGGGACTCGCAGGAGTCTTCTCCAGCACCATAGTTCAAAGGCCTCCATTCTTTGGCGCTCAGCTTTTCTTATGGTCTAACTTTCACAGCCATTAGACTTTATTTTCGGACATGGAACTTTTGTTTTTTTATATATTATGTTATATATATTATATATATTATATTTCGAGGTTAAAAATCTTAACTGGATTTTTTTCTGTTTCCTTCTCAGATTCTGCAAAAGAGGCACATTTTGTGACCATGGAGGCCTGACATTTGGACCTGGGTGTTACCATCAGAAGTATGGAACTTATTGACCATTGCCAACATGATTGCTCTACCCCAATTCCAAATGGATATGGAACCAAGACTTTTCAAGCCAACCCAAAGGAAACATGCACCGCACAGAAGTGTCCCAATCCAAGTGCCCCCGGTGATCCTGGCCAAGAGGATATGGGCAAGAATAAGAAAAAGGCCAGGGCCAGTTGGATTTGGAATTTTGTTGGCCGCAAGAAAGGACCCTCCATGAATCCCAAACGGCCCCAATCCATGATATTCCTTGGAGATCACGTGGAGGTCACGGAGCAGAATCGTAAGATGTCTTTCATGGAAAGGGTAAGATCCTATAAGAAGCTACGATCTTCTGGTCTATCCAGAAATACATCCAAAGCAAAGGCCATCATCATCTCAGTGGAAACTCAAGAAGATCTTGAACAAAAAGCGCTCCATAGGATTAGGAAGCTCAGTGACGGCCAACGGCCTTACCGTCACTCCTATGCTGGCTTCATTGAGGACTTGGATTCTTCGTTTGAGGATATTGAACTAAATAGCTGCATGCTGGATATTGAACCCAGTGAGAGCAAATGGCACAGGGGGGTGGAACTGGGAGTCAGTAGTAGCAATGCCGATGATTATTGTTATAACATGTTGGCTCAGAAAAATGTGGCCCTCGAGTTTGAAAAAACTCCAGAGTCTAGGGATGCTGAAGGACATTTTCAAACAAGAGATGCTCTGGTAGCTCCTGAGACTAAGAAAGGAAGAAGTTCTGAGGTCTGGGGATATCTAAAAGGGGTTTCATTGACAGGCAAGGACTGTTCCAAGTTGGAGAACCCTACTGCAGAACCTGATCTTCAGAGTTGGAAAAACGCAATGGAAAGTCCTCCTTCTTATCTTGCTTTTGCGGCAGGATGCAAAGGCAGCGTTGGCCAGCCTAAAAAGCCTGGCCATGGAGGAAAGGGAAGTCATTTTGGTGGTGTCCTTAGGTTTTTTAACAGCGTGGCTGGGGTGGCTAGGAAATGGCGGGGATCTTCCAAGACATTTTCTCAGGAAGAACCACAGCAAATCTCCAAATGTGCACGGCAAAGGCTGGAACGATCTCATCGAAGGCAGCCTTTGATCATTGTCAATGATAATGTTAATAGTTTCTCATTAACTGGACTGTCACCCGATTCTGAGATGTGGGATCGCCCTAGTTCCAAAACCTCAGCTGGTCAAGCTCCAGCCCAAGGAGATACTAATGCTGAGATGTCTCATGAAGTCTTGAAGGATTCTAGCAATGAAAAACCTTGTCCACCTCCCTGGAAAAGTATTCCCCACTCAGAATGTCCAAGTAATTGTCTGGTTCTCAATGGACATGGCTTAGATATGGAACTGCCACAGACCCAGAAGATCCCTCCTAACAAATTAAGTGAGGAGGACCCAGGTCCTGCTCCAGGAGATCCCTGGATTTTGCCTCCTTGGGAGCAGGAGGCTACCCGGTACTCCGTTGCGGTTTCAGCAGATTCCCAGAGCTTGGATACAGAGGAGTTAAAGTCTCAAGATCTGACAAAGGCCGAGATGGACATTGCAGGCCTGGAAAAGGATTCTTCTTTGAACTGTGAGGAATGGTGTGACAGTGAAATGGACATCAAAGTTGTGTGCACTTCTGCCGAGGATTTTAATGCCTTCACAAGTGTAGCAGACACTCCAGATTTGGGGGAGGGATTAATAGATAACCAGATGCCCAAGAAGGCTCTAGGAGAAGACCATCACTTTGCCAATGTGCAAGGAGATAATCCGGGGTGTTCAAGGACTCTGCCAAGTGTTGGTGTTTCAGCAGGTCCCTCTGCAGAAACTCGGAGTTTAGGAAGTATTTTGGAGGATGTTCGCAACCCCTGCACCCCCCTAGCCTGCTCATGCCATAGTCAGCAGATCCTAGATCCAGAACGTCCCTCTCTTAGAGCGAATGGGAGCACCTTTCTGCTACGGCAGCCGTGGAAATCCCGAGAATCCGAACCTTTTAAGTGTGGGAATGTTTATTACCCTATCCAGATGAGCTTATGTACAATTGTCTCCTTCAATGAGTTAAACAATGGAAAGGTAAGATCCTGTTCGGTCTGATGATCACTTCTAACTACTAACTGTTCAATGAAGCTCTAGAGCAGTGGTTCTCAACCTTTCTAATGCCGTGACCCCATAATACAGTTCCCCATGTTGTGGTGACCCCCAAGTGGGTGTGGCCACCAATAAGAGGGAGTAGGACAGCTAGGGAAAAGGGGAAAAAAAAGGCAGACAACGTGGTTTGGTGACCCCCGTGAAATGGTCGTTCGATCCCAAATGGGGTCCCGACCCACAGGTTGAGAACCACTGCTCTAGAGGCAGCCTTCAGTTTACAACCTTTGTTTAGTGAGTGAAAATTACAACAGCACTGGAAAAGGGACTTTGAATAGAATAGCTGGAAGGGACCTTGGAGGTCTTCTAGTCCAGCCCCCCTGCTCAAGCAGGAGAACCTATACCAACTCAGACAAGTGACTGTCTAAACCAGTGGTTCTCAACCTGTGGGTCGGGACCCCATTTGGGGTCGAATGACCATTTCATGGGGGTCGCCAAACCACGCTGTCCGCCATTTTTTCCCCTTTTCCCTAGCTCTCCTACTCCCTCTTATTGATGGCCACACCCACTTGGGGGTCACCACAACATGGGGAACTGTATTATGGGGTCACAGTATTAGAAAGGTTGAGAACCACTGGTCTAAACTCTTCTTAAAAATCTCCAGTGATGGAGCACCCACAACTTCTGAAGGGAAGCCGTTCCACGGATTAATTGTTCTGTTAGGACATGTCTTCTTAGTTCTAGATTGGGTCTTTCTTTGATTAGAATAGAATAGAATAGAATAGAATAGAATAGAATAGAATAGAATAGAATAGAATAGAATAGAGCTGGAAGGGACCTTGGAGGTCTTCTAGTCCAGCCCCCTGCTCAAGCAGGAGAACCTGTACCATCTCAGAAAAGTGACTGTCTAGCCTCTTCTTACAAACCTCCAGTGATGGAGAACCCACGATTTCTGGAGGCAAGCTGTTCCACTGGTTAATTGTCCTCACCGTCAGGAAGTTTCTCCTTAATTCCAAGTTGCTTCTCTCTTTGATCAGTTTCCAACCATTGTTGCTTGTCTTGCCCTCTGGTGCTTTGGAGCTAGCAACCGTCACAGCATCCCCCACAGTCACGTGATCAAACTCCAGGTGACTGGCAACTGGCATGTATTTACAAGGGTTGTCGTGTCCCAGGGTCACGCGATCGCCGTTGACGATCTTCCCAACCACGTTCTGACAGGCAAAGTCAATGGAGGAAGTCAGGGTTGCCTAACGGCCACATGATTTACCAAACTGAGCAATTCCTTTAACAGCCATTGCAAAAATGGTCATAACATCGGGCACGTCTGACTTAACAACCGCTTTGCTTAGCAGGGGACATTCTGGTCCCAACTGTTGTTGTAAGTCAAGGACTACTTGCAGTGCAGTTTCACAACTGTGGCAACTGCAGGGCGTCTGGACTTCAACTCCCAGAATTCCCCAGCTGCAGCTGCTCTGGTGCTCTTTGATATAAAGCAGTGATAATGGAGAGGGATTCACACCGGTGTATTTCTTGAACTGGTTTCTTCAAACTCACAGATTTATATCTTTTAATGATGTTTTTCCCTTTGCGTCCGGGTTCCAGTATTTATGGCAGGTTTCTTTCTGCACTCCATAGGTTATCTAATGCAGGTAGTCCTCAATTTAATGACCAAAATTTCTGCTGTTGCTAAGTGAGACAATTGTGAAGTGAATTTTGCCCCATTTTATGACCAACCTTGGCGCAGTTGTTAAGCAAATCACAGCAGTTATTAAGTGAATCGGACTCCCCCTTGACTTTGCTTGTCAGAAGGTCGCAAAAGGGAATCAAATGAGCCCGGGGGACACGGCAACTGTCATAAATGTGAGTCAGGCACAGCCACCAGCCAGCATAAGTGAAGTACTAAAATTCTTGTCTGCATTAGCAGACGGTGTTTTAGTCCTCCCATTGTTAATACAGACTTTTTTTAAAAAAAGAAAGCCTAGCGCCGTTGTTTATGTTCAGCAATGCAGAGATTTTTCTGGCTTTGCTTTTTCCTGCATCCCATAATAGCAACAAGTGGTCCACAGGTTGCTGGACTTCTTTCTTTCACCATGGTCTTGAAGTGCCCTCTGCAGGTGGACTGTTAAATGTGGATTTTTTTTAAGAATTGAAGAAGCAGATTCCCCCCACCCTTCTTTTTGGTGTATTAGGATGCTGCCCCTAATTTTCAGCCCAAAGAAATTTAACCCTTGCTGACCTAACTGAGAGAAGAGTTTTAATGGCAGAGAGGTCCTTCAGGGACCGTCTCTTCTTCATTTTAGTCTCTGCTGTTGATATTTGACCCAAAGGTGCTTTTCTAAAATGTAAGGTTCTATATTTAGGCAAGGTATAGTATATAGGTGGTACCTTGCTCAATAGTAGCAACTGTGAGAGGGACCTCGGAGTCCTAGTGGACAATCCCTTAGATAGGGGCCAGCCGTGTGTTGCAGCTGCCAAAAAGGCCAACACAGTGCTGGGCTGCATTAATAGAGGGATAGAATCAAGATCACGTGAACTATTAATACCACTTTACAATGCCTTGGAAAGGCCACCCTTTGAATCCGGCATCCAGTTTTGGTCACCACAATGTAAAAAAGATGTTGAGACTCTAGAAAGAGTACAGAGAAGAGCAACAAAGATGATCAGGGGACTGGAGACTAAAACATATAAATAATGGTTGCTGGAACTGGATATGTCTAGTAGTTTAATGAAGAGAAGGATGAGGGGGGGACATGATAGCAGTGTTCCAATATCTCAGGGGTTGCCACAAGGAAGAGGGAGTCAAGCTGTTCTCCAAAGTGCCTGAAGGCAGGACAAGAAGCAACGGATGGAAACTAATCAAGAAGAGAAGCAGCCTAGAACTAAGGAGAAATTTCCTGACAGTTAGAACAATTAATCAGTGGAACAACCTGCCTCCAGGAGTTGTTAATGCTCCAACACTGGAAGTTTTTAAGAAGAGATTGGATAGCCATTTGTCTGAAATGGTATAGGGTTTCTCGTCTGAGCAGGGAGTTGGACTAGAAGACCTCCAAGGTTCTATTCTATTCTATTCTATTCTATTCTATTCTATTCTATTCTATTCTATTCTATTCTATTCTATTCTATTCTATTCTATTCCATTCCATTCCATTCCATTCCATTCCATTCCATTCCAAAAGGCAAGTGGACTTTCTTGGTTTTTTTTCTTGAAAACATTTTGCTTCCCATTCAAGAAACTTCTTCAGAACTGAAGAACTGAAGAAGCTTCTTGGATGAGAAGTGAAACGTTTTCAAGGGAAAAACTAAGAAAGTCCATGCTTTCTGGAAAAGAACATTTGGGACACCCGTGACTTGGATGACTGAGGCTCTCCATAGAACTCAGCTTAATGACTTTACTTAACAACTGTCTATGGTGATTCTCAATCATCCAGGTCACAGTTCTCCCAAAGGGGGTTCTTCAAAAGGCAACAGGACTTTCTTACTTTTTTCCTTGAAAACATTTTGCTTCTCATCCAAGAAGCTTTTTCAGAATGTTTTCAAGAAAAAAGCCAAGAAAATCCAGTTGCCTTTTTGGAAAATCACCTTTGGGACAACCATGACCTGGATGATTGAGAATTTCCATACACTGATATTTGAACTTCCCTATTTTGGTGGCGATGATGATGGTCCTGGTCTGTCAATGAAGTCCTGGTCCATAATATGTGGAATTTATTTTTGAAATTGGTCATCCTTGTCTCACCCCTTGGCTAAGTGTTCTTCACTCATCCTTAAGTTAGAACTGAGTTTGCCCAACTGGAAGATATGTGGACTTCAACTCCCAGAATTCCCCATCCACTCATCTTCAAGTTGCTAAAGCTGGGAAACAATGAGTTAGAAGGAAGCTGCTTCTTCTTCTTCCTCTTCTTCTTCTTCTTCTTCTTCTTCTTCTTCTTCTTCTTCTTCTTCTTCTTCTTCTTCTTCTTCTTCTTCTTCTTCTTCTTCTTCTTCTTCTTCTTCTTCTTCTTCTTCTTCTTCTTCTTCTTCTCCCTCTCCCTCTCCCTCTCCTCCTCCTCCTCCTCCTCCTCCTCCTCCTTCTGGCATCTTCTCGAGCCTTCTCCTTCCCTCCTTCTTCTCCCTCTCCCTCTCCCTCTCCCTCTCCTCCCTCTCCCTCTCCTCTCCCCTCCCCTCCCTCTCCTTCTCCTTCTCCCTCTCCCTCTCCCTCTACCTGCCCTCCTCCTCCTCCGTCCTCCTCCTCCTCCTCTCCTCTTCTTCTTCTTCTTTCTTCTTCTTCTTCTTCTTCTTCTTCTTCTTCTTCTTCTTCTTCTTCTTCTTCTCGCTTCTCCCTCTCCCTCTCCCTCTTCTCCTCTCCCTCATCCCTCTCCCTCTCCCTCTCCTTCTCCTTCTCCTTCTCCTTCCCTCTCATCTCCCTCTCTCCTCCTCTGGCGCCTCTCCCGCGTCTCCCTCTCCCTCTCCTTACTCCTTCTCCTTCTTCTTCTTCTTCTTCTCCTTCTCCTTCTCCCTTCTTCCTCCTTCTTCTCTTCCTCTTCCTCTTCTTCCTCTTCTTCCTCTCTTTCTTCTTCTTCTTCTTCTCTCTCCCTCTCCCCTCTCCCTCTCCCTCTCCCTCTCCTTCTCCATTCTCCTTCTCCTTCTTCTCCCCTCTCCCTCTCCCTCTCCCTCTCCCTCTCCTCTCTCTCCTTCTCCTTCTCCTTCCTCCTTCTCCTTCTCCTTCTCTCCTTCTCCTTCTCCTTCTTCTCCTTCTCCTTCTCCTCTCCCTCTCCCTACAGTCTTCTCCTTCTCCTTCTCCTTCTCCTTCTTGCTCCTCTCCGCTCTCCTCTCCCTCTCCCTCCCCTCTTATCCCTCTACCCTCTCCCTCTCCCTCTCCTTGAGGCTCCCTTCTCCTTCTCCTTCTCCTTCTCTCCTTCTCCCTTCCTCTTCCTCTTCCTCTTCCTCCTCTTCTTCTTCTTCTTCTTCTCTTCTTCTTCTTCTTCTTCTTCTCTTCTTCTCTTCTTCTTCTTCTTCTTCTTCTTCTTCTTCTTCTTCTTACTTCTTTCTTCTTCTTCTTCTTCTCCTTCTCCGTCTCTTTCTCCATTCTCCCTCTCCCTCTCCCTCTCCCTCTCCTTCTCCTTCTCCTTCTCCTCCTCCTCCTCCTCTCCTCCTCCTCCTCCTCCTCCTCCTCCTCTCCTCCCCTCCCTCTCCCTCTCCCTCTCCCTCTCCTTCTTCGCCTCTCCTTCTCCCTTCTCCTTCCTTCGCCTTCTCCTTCTCCTTCTCCTTCTCCTTCTCCTTCTCCCTCTGTCTCTTCTTCTTCTTCTTTCTTCTTCTTCTTCTTCTTCTTCTTCTTACTTCTTCTTCCTCATTCTTCATATCCTACCTCCTCTTCCTCCTCCTCCATCCTCCTCCTCCTCCTCCTGACCATATCCGTTAAGTGGACATTGGTGATCATGTTGGCGATCCTGTTTTTATCTGCAGCTGTGCACGAAAAAGTGCTGCTGAGTTTCTCCAAACCAGTCCCTTAGATCAGTGCTTTTCAACCAGTAGTACAGGTAATCACACGCTGTGTAGTACATTGGCCCTGGCAGATGGATACGGAACAACATCCTATAGGGGGGGGGGAGGAAAAGTGGTGGAGGGAGGAGGGGGGGGGGGGTAGGGGGGAGGTGGAGGGAGGGGGGGTAGGGGAGGAGGCTATCGGGGGTGAGGGGATATGAACTGAACTGGTAGTAGGGCATCCGCAAAGCCTGAGCAGAGAGACGGCTGGAGGGAGACTGCAGGGCTGTCAGGGCTCAGTGGAAGTGCCAGTATCAGTGGCCACGTCTCCTAGCTGGAGCTAGGTGCTGACCTGGTGCTATCTGCTGAGCCCCAAAGAAGCACCGATACAGACTGGAAAGCAGCACTGATCCTGGTGCTTCCTGCTGAGGTCCCAGAAGAAGCGCCAATCAGTCTGGAATGTATGCAGCCTCTCCAGGGTCTTGTGATTTACATTCACTATGCTTGGGCAACTGATTCATATTTATGATGGTCACAGTGTCCCAGGGTCATGTGAAGTGACCAAAACCTGCTGCAACCACCCATCAGACGGGGGGACTAAAAACCAAACACCCCCACCCCACTCCCACTGCCAATCCTCAACAGAAATGCTCACAACAATGAAAACCTCGGACAGGAGGAAGAGCGCCGCTGGGCGGGCAGGCAGGTGTCTTGCTCGGCTGTGGCTTGGGGGGCACTTTTTTCAGTACCATTGTCACTTCAAACAGTCACTAAGCGAACCGTTGTAAGTCGAGGACTACCTGTAGTTTATCACTTTTTTCCTTTTTTTTTGGTCATCAAGTTTTTGACACCTTGCTAGGCGACTGGTGGTACTCGGATGTTGCCATATCCTAAAAGTGGTACAATGGGTGAAAAGGTTGAAAAGCCCTGCCTTAGATTTTGAAGCCACAATGTTCTTCTTCTGCCTGGATCTCGTTTGCCTTCAATCTTTCCCTGGAGGATTAAATGGAGTATGCCGTATTTTTCTGGGTGTCATAAAATTTCATTGTTGCTCATTATCCTTCCTTGGTTCTTGCAGTCCCTGACTTCCCCCAATAGCCAAACCTAACAAATTTTTTCCACTTTGAAATTGTCTTTGACAGCATCCGATATGAGGCAAAAAGTGAGAGCGAAGTCTGTCCCATTGTTGGTCTGGAGATGAGATGAAGGCAATGTTATGGGAACATGACAAAAGAAACATGTTTTTCCACATGGTTAGGTTCAAACCGGGGAAAAGCTCACACAAGGTGCTCCATTATGATTGCTTTAGCCGTGGCCGATGAATCCCACATTTGGATTATTTTTGTTAAGCCATGATTTATCTCAGGGATTGAATTCATCCAACCACTACACTTCAGTCAGCCTTGTTAATAGCTTGAGGCCATGTCTGGCCTGTGTCTGTACGGTTATGTAAGAGAGCTGGATACAAAGCAATTTTATGTAGTGCTGCCTTCCATTAGTCAGCCGAACAGTTGATTGCATTATTCAATTCTCTGTAGTACGGCGGAAAATATTTCTCTGAAGAGGTGAATGGGGACCTGGCTCGCCACACAAAGAATCAAAAGTCTTTAAGTTCAATCTAGGATTTCTGGCAGTGAGGAAACAATTTGCCTGGTTTGTGTGTTTTATGCACACTCTTTCACTGGTGAAAAATTAACACATTCTCAAGGCTGCTGTAATATCTCATAAATAGGCTCTATGGCAGATAGATAAATAAAACCTGACTAATTCCTCTGAGTGATGCACTAGACTTTTGGGAGAAGAAAGGAATGTTTCAAAGGAGACTTGTCTCCTTGTTATTCATTATAGAACATAGAATAATAGACTTGGAAGGGACCTTGGTGGTCTTCTAGTCCAACCCCTCCTTGAGCAGGTCACTATATACCATATCAGACAAATGGCTGTCCAGTCTCTTCTTAAAAGCCTCTAGTGATGGAGCACCCACACCTTCTGAAGGTAACCTGTTCCATTGGTGGATTGCTCTCACCGTTAGGAAATTTCTCCTTCGTTCTAGGTTACTTGTCTTCTTGGTTAGTTTCCATCCATTATTTCTTGTCTTGCCTTTTGGTGCTTTGGGAAATAGTTTGATCCCTTGTCTTTATAGGAGCCCCTTGGATATTGGAACACTGCTATCATGTCTCCCCTAGTCCTTCTTTTCACTAGAGTAGACATACCCAATTCCTTTCACTGCTCTTCATATGTTTTATCCTCCAGCCCCCTGATCATCTTTGTTGCTCTTCTCTGCACTCTTTCCAGAGTCTGAACATCTTTTTTATACAGTGGTGACCAAAACTGGATGCAGTATTCCAGGTGTGGTCTGACTAAGGCTTTTTAAAGTGGTATTAGAACTATTAGAACTTCACGTGATCTGATTATTAATGCAGTTTAGGATTGCATTGGCTTTTTTGGCTGCCGCCACACACTATTAGCTCATATTTAAGTCATTGTTCACTAGGACTCCAAACTCCCACTCACAGTTCTTTCCAACCCGATGTTATGTTGAAAGGAATTCTGTGCTAGGGTCTATCTCTAGCGCAGGGTTTCTCAACCTTGGCAACTTTAAGACTTGTGGACTTCAACTCCCAGAATTCCTCAGCCAGCTTTGCTGGCTGAGGAATTCTGGGAGTTGAAGTCCACAAGTCTTAAAGTTGCCAAGGTTGAGAACCCCTGCTCTAGCGTATCACTCTCTTCTACACAGTAGTATTGCTCTTTTGGGATGTCTGGACGACAGGCTGGAAGCCCACTTTTTAGGAACCCTCCACACAACATTAAGGTGGTGGGATTCAGTCAGTTCGCACCACTTCGGCAGAACCAGTAGCTAATTTGGATGGAAATGTGTACAAGTCAAACAAATCTTGCTCAGAAAGGAGCAACGCTAATTGTGTTCTGTCACGCTGCCATGAGGTCTTCAAGTGTACATTGATCAGGACACAAAGGTCAGGTATATATATGTGTTGTTGTCTGCATGTCACCACAATCGCAAAGGGCAAAAACCACTGGATAGCCCCATTTGTTCAGAGTGTATCTCAATCTTGTTGTATCCGTGCAGTCTATTCAACAATTTCCATACTTCCCAGCTTTTGTCAGATCCAGGTGCCAGCTCTTCCATTGGTTCCATCCAGTTGTGGTCCATAGAACAGTTGTTGGATCATGGTTTATGAATTTCTACCTAACCATCATTTCCCTCCACGAGATAGAACAAAACAGATGACAAAGTCTTTTGTATTTTTTGCACTAAACTCAAAGTAAGATGTTTGCTGTCTCTCTGTATCCATTGTGAGTTGCTTCCTTTCTAATCTAATAGTGAATGGTGTCTTTCTTGGCATTAATTGAAAGCAGCTGATTGATTGATTGATTCCCCCCCCCCCTCCCCCCCGTTGGGAAATAGTGTGGAGGGACAAATCTCTTAATTGAGTTTCTTCATAAAGCTTGGTTGCTGTTATCTCTTTATTTCCTCTAGCAAGTTCATTTTGTTGTTGGGCCTTTATCATTTTCTGAACAACAACAACCCATTAAGCTTCTTTTAGGGTAAAAGAATATGTTTTGAATATTTCCTTTTTCAAAATGGCAGAAATGTGTAAAAGACTTTGACCCTGGGTTTGTGGTTTACATTTTGACTTGTTTGACCCTCACCCCAGTCTCTTCTGAATCAAGGAACACATGAACCTCCTGCCCAATCCCCTTGGCTTTGTGATTTACTACATACTACTACACTTACTACCACAATCTCACATTTTCTGTAAAAAAAAAAAAGTTTGCCTCCCAGGAAAGAAATAGCTAAATAAAGAATTTCCAATTTTGTTGCCATAGGCGATAGCCTTTCTTTCATGTTCTGTATGCTGTGTTCCTCACCCATCAAAAAATGCGGCATCTGCTTGAGATAAGGATTGTGACATGATCTCAATACAGCAGGAGGGATGGAAAATTAAAAGAAGTACCGCTCTCTACTCATACCAGTTCTGGGGTTCTCCAAGTGAGTAATTTGAGCTGGGTTTTGTAATCCCAGTGAAGGTCAACCCACTAGAGCCTGGACCTTGAATTCAGAGGTGACCTAAGATTGCTCCTTAAGTCTTCTGATCACATTTGCTTCTGCTGACACTGATGCTGTTGCCCAGGGCCATTGGCTGCAGATAAATCTGACAATGTTCCATTTAGGGAAATGTTGTTGAAGAGGAGCAACTGTCCAGTTGCCACGTGACTTTTGGAGCCTAGAGACGAGGGGTTGATGAGAGAGACAGAAGAAATGGACAAAACAATCCTCACCGTTATGTTGGCAATGTAGAAAATCACCAGGAACTTACTGTCACATGTGGTGGGAATGTCCAAAAGCTCAAAAATTTGGGCGTTTGATAAAAAATTGGTTGGAACAGATATTATCATTAAAAATTAAATTAAAACCAGAAACTTTTTTATTAGGGATCACTAAGGATAAATTCAGCAAAGGATCTTTATATTTAGTACTGCACATTCTAACTGTAGTGAGACTAACTTATCCTCAGGAAGGAAAAAAAAACCCCTCTGAAGAAGAAGTACTAAACAAAATCCTATCCTGCGCCGAAATGGATAGGTTAACATTAGAGCTCAAAAATAAAACTGAATCAGACTATTTTGAAATTTGGAATGAAGTGTATAAATGGCTAGATTTAAAGAGGCATGCTGGGATGAATGTCAATGAAGAAGTTGATAATTTAGAAATTTTTATACTAGTACTTTTTATATCAGATAGAATTAAAAGTGATTTAATTATAATGCACATTATTGAAAGAATGCTCAGTTTGTTACAATGTAATAATATAATGTAAGGCAATATTAATAGTATCGTTCGAATCAGGGAAGTTGTATCATGTCCAATGTGTCTTTTTAGTCTTTAATTGTATTATGTCCAATGTGTCTTTTTTGTTTTTAACTGTATATTCAATAAAACTTTGTAATTAAAAAAAAGAAAGAAAAGAGAGAGACAGAAGAAAGCTTGGACGCAGAGTGCGAAGCAGTCGAACCTGGAGGTGGTAGCCCAAGACGGTATAGTTGCAACTGAAGCCATCAGCAAAATCTCCACCTAAAACAGTGGTTCTCAACCTGTGGGTCGGGACCCCATTTGGGGTCGAATGACCATTTCATGGGGGTCGCCAAACAATGCAGTCCGCCATTCCCCCCCCCTTTTCCTTAGCTGTGCTACTCCCTTTTATTCTATTGGCTTTTGAAAGCCAATAGAATAGACTCTCTTGAATAGAGTCTAATTCTATTTGCTTTCGAAAGCCAATAGGAATTGTCCAGGCTGTCTCTGCCCTGCTGAGCCCGCCAAAAGTCCCATTCTGCAAACGGTGCTGCACCAGTTGAGTAGTCCTCGACTTACGACCGGTTGAGTAGTCCTCGACTTACGACCAGTTGGGGGTCGCGGCATTAAAAAGGTTGAGAACCACTGACCTAAAAGCTCTCTTCTACTGCCTGGGCTCAAATAGCTCAGCAGAATTAGGAAATCAAGCCATTCAAAAGAAAATGAGAGATTAGTGAAACTGCTCCTCACTGACGTTTGGTAGAAATTGGGTTGCCTTTTTGCTTTTTTGGTCCTAGAGATGTGCTAGCACTGATTATTAGCAAAATAGCACTGGTGATGTTACCTAGTTGGGTGATGAATCATCTGCTAGAAAACCATCAAGCTTGCAGTATTTCCTGTTGTGTTTCTGAGAGATGGAGAAGTTTTAAAGCAGGGGTCTTCAAACTTGGCCCTTTGATGACTTGTGGACTTCAACTCCCAGAATTTCTTAGCCAGGCACATGTGCCTAGCTGAGGAATTCTGGGAGTTGAAGTCCACGTCATCAAAGGGCCAAGTTTGAAGACCCTGGTTTTAAAGACATGGTTATGTCTTGGAAATTGTGGAGAGAGAAGATTCAAACATAGCAGAACCATCTCCATATTGCCGTTCATTGGGTTTCCTTGGAGATGGACACAACAATGTTGCATCTACAGAAGCTCCAAATTCAACAAGTGGAAGAAAAGAGGGAAGCACAAAAGCTTAAGAAGACCTTAGTGCCGTCACTCAAATCCCATGAAATTTTGAGCCTAGAATGGTGAACTCTTGTGAAGCAACTGACATTTTTGATTCATGTTTGTGTTTCTTGTGCCATCATGCTGAGGCTACCTGAAAAGGTGGTCAAAAATCAAGAGGGGACGGGCAGCATTTTTTCAAACTAACACGTTGCATTAAAAGGCATTAGCTTTTGTGAGCTATATTTCACTTCATCTGTTGCATAGACCAGGGCTTTTCAACCTTTTCACCCATTGTGCCACTTTTAGGATATGGCAATATCCGAGTACCACCTATCGTCTAGCAAGGGGTCAAAAACTTGATGACCCCCCCAAAAAGGAAAAAAGTGATAAACTACAGGTAGTCCTCGACTTACAACAGTTCGCTTAGTGACTGTTTGAAGTTACAATGGCACTGAAAAAAGTGCCCCCCAAGCCACAGCCGAGCAAGACGCCTGCCTGCCCGCCCGGCAGCGCTCTTCCTCCTGTCCGAGGTTTTCATTGTTGTGAGCATTTCTGTTGAGGATTGACAGTGGGGGTGGGATGGGGGGGGCTGTTTGGTTTTTATTCCCCCCATCTGCTGGGTGGTTGCAGCGGTTTTGGTCCCTTCACATGACCCTGGGACACGGTGACCGTCATAAATATGAATCAGTTGCCAAGTTATCTGAATGTAAATCACAAGACCCTGGAGAGGCTGCAACATTCCAGCTGACTGGCACTTCTTCTGGGCTCAGCGGAAGCGCCAGGAGCAGCGCCGAGCTCCAGCTGGAACCTGGCGCGGATTCTGGCGTTTCCACTGAGCCCTGACAGCCCTGCAGCTCCAGCCATCTCTCACTCAGGCTTTGCAGTGCTGCCACCAGTTCAGCTCATTCCCCTCCTCCCTCCGCTACCACTTTTCTAGGATGGTCGCGTACCACCTGCCAGGTGCCAATGTACCACAGGTGGTACCCATACCACTGGTTGAAAAGCCCTGGCACAGATGGGCCAGTTTGGTGTAGGGTTCGATGCATTTGCTGAAGCACGCTGCAGCCTACAAAATCATATGTCTTTTTAAAAAAATGTATCGGTCTTAAAATCTTCTGATTTGAGGCTGCCAAAGACTCTTCTCCTACAATTGACTTAAAGACTGGAACCTAATAATGTAAAAAGGAGGAAGGAAGGAAGGAAGGAAGGAAGGGAGGGAGGGAGGGAGGGAGGGAGGGAGGGAGGGAAGGGAAAGGAAAGGAAAGGAAAGGAAAGAGGAAGGGAGGGAGGGAGGGAAAGGAAAGGAAAGAGGAAGGAAGGGAAAGAGGAAGGAAGGAAGGGCAACGAAAGGGAGGGAGGAAGGAAGGGAAGAAAGGAAGAAAGAAAAAAGAAAAAAAGACGAGTGTATGTTTGTTCCTGGTCATTGTCATTACTTTCTTGTTTGGGCCAATCCTTTTTTAAGTAAAAGCACTTGAACTGCATAACAGATCGTGCTATCTTTGAATGTGAGCAAATTCCACCTCTACTGACGAAGATGTTACATATGGCATTTTAATATTGTGTGCTTTCTTGTTGTACATGAGTGAAATGACGATGTCTTGGCCTTTGGAGCACTTTCTTCACTTTTTGTTAAAAAAAAAACACCAACAACTTTGCAATCATTTTGTCCTGACACTACTTCCCGTCTCTCTCCCTTCCGCAGGCACGATCTCACCCTCTCCGCCCGTCTCCAGCGTCTCCTCCTCCGTTCAAACTTTTTTTGGACCGATGTCACTCCCTCCCACTCTCCAAGAGCACCCCGATGGGGTTGGATCAGCTGGAATGGAAACAGAAGCTCTTGGTCAGCTCTGGGGGTAAGTCCCATTTTAATGGACCCTCCTAAGCCAGCTGGACCCTCCTAAGCCAGGGGTCCTCAAACTTGGCCACTTTAAGACTTGTGGATTTCAATTCCCAGAAACATACTGTGGTCAGATGGTTCTTCTCCAAGATGGGGGCTCAGGCAGAGCATCCCCCTCCCCTCCTCCTCCTTTCACTTTTTCCTGTTCTGTGGCTAATGAAAGAGCCAAATCTTCATTGGGTGAACTTGGTCCACTTAGGGCAGTGATGGCGAACCTTTTAGAGACCGAGCGCCCAAACGGCAACCCAAAACCCACTTACGTATCGTCAGGTGCCAGGTGGGCGTGGCCCATTGGGTGGGTGTGGCCCATTGGGTGGGCGTGGCTATGGTGATAACGGTGGGACTAAAAAGTTCAATCAATCAATTCCAACTTTGCAAGATCTTTTTTTTTCCCACGAGAAGTTGAAATTGATTGATTGATTGAACCTTTTTTTTTTTTGCACACGGCGGCGGAGGCCTAAAGCGAAAAGGTTTTTATAAAACCCAGCTGAAGGCCTAGGACTGGGGTGACAGCGTGCGTGCCCACAGAGAGGGCTCTGAGTGCCGCCTCTGGCACCCGTGCCGTAGGTTCGCCATCACGGGCTTAGGTTGTTCAGGGGATTTGGGGGTTAATTTTTGTGTGGTTCTATTCTAATTCACCTGGTACAGGTAGTCCTCGATTTACAACAGTTCATTTAGTAATCGTTCAGAGTTACAAGGGCACTGAAAAAAGTGACTGATGGCCGTTTTTCATACTTACAACCTTAGCAGCATTCCCACAATCATGTGATTAAAGTTCAAATGATTCATATTTATGACGGTCACAGTGTGTCCCAGGGAATCGTGTGATCCACTTTTGAGACCCTCTGACAAGCAAAGGCAACGGGGGAAGCCGGATTCAGTTAACAATTGTGTTACTAACATCACAACTGCAGTGATTCACTTAACAAACTGTGGCATAATGGTTGTAAAATGGGACAAATCTCACTTAATGGATGTTTCACTTAGCAACGTAAACTTTGGGCTCTATTGTGGTTGTAACTGGAGGACGACCTGTACTTTTCTTTTGTGCGTGCAGTCCTGCTTTGACTGCCGGGGAGAAAGTTTGCTGCCCCAATTTGTGGTGAATTTGCACTGAGCCAGAGCCCTGGTTGTCTAAAACGATTTATAAAATCTCAGTAGGACATTCTTCAGAGAATCTGTTCCCCATAACAGTAGCCATGCAGAATATCTTTTTCCATTTTTTTTTTTTAAATACCTTCTTACTCAATTATTCATCCTTGCTGGAGCCGTCTTGTTCTGGAATGGAAATTTAAAGTATGACAAAATGGGGACAGTTTCTCAAGGATGATCAGAACGTAGACTCCAGTTAGTAGAAAACCAACTTGGTGTAGTGCTGGCTTAGAAAACTGGACTGACTGACTCTCTCTCTCTCTCTCCCTCCCTCCCTCCCTTTCTCTCTCTCTCTCTGTGTATGTGTGTGTGTAAGAGAGAGAGAGAGAGGGGGGGAGAGAGAGAGAGAGAGATGAATAGATGGAGATATGAGTAGATGGAGAGATGGAGAGATGGATAGAAATGGAGATGATGGAGATGAGATGATGGATATAGAGAGACAGATATAGAAGAATGGATGGATGGAGAGATAGATATAAACAAGATTGGTTAAGTAATAATAAGACAATTGTGATAATTTTGACAATACCTTTAATGCTATTAAACAACATCATCTGCCTATCCCAGATCCTTGGGAAGGATTCAATAGGTGGACACAAATGCCTGATCCATTCTAAACATCTGGCTGACTGTGCAACTGAGTCTAATAATAATAGTCGTGCTAGTTCGTTTGTCATTTTCTGGTTTTGGGGCACAAAAGGAAGCAAAGCCTGGGTGGGAATCCATTTCTCTTCCATCCAGCTGATTTCTGCTTGAGATAACAAGGCCGTCAGTTCTCTCCAGCTGAACGTTTTAATCCGTTTTATGTGTTCCACTGAATTTGCTGCCCATTAACTGCCATTTGACTTATACATTAAATTAGTAAATAAAACCAGGACTCCTGTCTTAGGTGATCCATGTGAGCCTGAGAACGGAACTCCTGCAGTCTGGAGCCAGCTGCTTTTCCTCCAGATGGATGAGCAGAGTCAGTCCTGTTGGGCTCTAGGGGATGATGGGCTCTGGAATCTGCCGATGAACATAATAGCTTTCTTGCCTCTATTATCCTTCCTGGTGGGCTCCACTACAAATAGTCCTCGACTTACGGCCAAAATTAAGCTCAATTTTTCTGTTGTTAAGTGAGACATTTGTTGTGAGTTTTGCCCTGTTTTATGACTTTCCTTGCCACGGTTGTTAAGTGAATCACTGCAGAATGATAAGTTAGTAACGTGGTTGTTAAGTCAATCTGGCTTCCCCATTGACTTTGCTTGTCAAATAACAACAACAACAACAACAACAACAACAACAACAACAACAACAATAATAATAATAATAATAATAATAATAATAATAATAATAATAATAATAATAAAGTTGGAAGGGACCTTGGAGGTCGTCTAGTCCAACCCCCTGCTCAGGCAGGAAACCCTATACCATTTCAGACAAACGGCTGTCCAATTTCTTCTTAAAACCGTCCAGTATTGGAGCATTCACCGCTTCTGGAGGCAGGTTGTTCCACTGGTTAATTCTTTTCACTGTCAGGAAGTTTCTCCTTAGTTCTAGGTTGCTTCTCTCCTTGATTAGTTTCCATCCCTTGCTTCTTGTCCTGCCTTCAGGCGCTTTGGAGAATAGCTTGACCCCCTCTTCTCTGGGGCAGCCCCTGAGTACTGGAACACTGTTATCATGTCCCCCATCGTTCAAAAGGGGATTACATGATCCTGGCACACAGTAAAGATCATAAATACGAACCAGTTGCCAAGCGTCTGAATTTCAATCCTATAATCAAAAGTCGTGACTATGAAAAACGGTCATAAGTTACTTTTTTTCAGTGCCATTGTAACTGAACAGTCACTAAACACACCATTGTAAGCTAAGGGACTACCTGTATTCTCCTTCAGAACCTGAGAGATTTCAGCCAAAGTTTCCATCCAGGAGACATTTAATTGAAATTAAAATTAAATATTTGAGTTTCATTGGAGGGCGTTACGTGAGTTCAATCTGAGCATCAGCAGCTTTCTGAATTATTATTTTATGACGGTAAGGAGGGATGAAGGCTAAGATTGTGTATCAGGGTGGATTAGGCTAGAAAGGGATTGAGAGGTTTATAATTCCAAATAGTAAGAGCCCAGCCCTGCTTTGGGTGAGTTCTGTCGACTAAGCTGTCCGATTAATATTGTAAGCTGCCCAGAGTCACCCCGAGGCGTGATGGGCGGCAAACAAATTTAATTTATAAATAAATTATGCCATGGTTTAATTGGGTAGAACATATTTCCTACAAACACAGCACTTGTGCTTTATGAACCTGAGATTGGCGTGTAGTACATTGTTGTGAATTCAGCCTTGTTTTAGCAATAACCTCAACTCCCAAACACTAGCTTGGTCTGTTTCTTCCCGGCCACCGAGGGGACATTTTCAAAACTGGTTGTGACAATGACTTTGTTGAATCTCCTCCTGGCAGCTGAACGTGACCTGGGGTCGCAAACACTGGAGATGCGTCGAGACACTAAGAACGGCCGAAGTAGATGGAGACCTTTACAGCCCGGAGCAGAGCAACGGCTACTCAGCAAAGTAAGTCATCCTTCCTTTGTTTTTCTAACTGCCTCTGCTCCGACATAAGAGCTGTGTAAGATCTATCTCTATTGGAGGTTCGTCAGCTTTTGTATTACAGTTTTAGCCATTAGATTAAGATATGTCACGGCAAAGCAAAAAAAAAAAAAAAAAAAAGCCATTTGGGCTGGAGATTGACCAGGGACTTAAAATCACCTTTCCTTCCATAGAGGGGAAAAAAAAAAACTTGGGGGCAATTTTTATAGTTGGCTGCCCCTTGGATTCCCCATATTTTATTGGTCTTTGCAGAGATGCTGCTGAAATAACCTGAGCAATGTGCTGGTGCCATTTATGCTTTCCAAAAGGGCTTCCAATTTGCAGCATAATTGCTTCCCTCTCAGTGAATTTGGAATGGCCACAACAGTGTAGCAATAGCAATAGCACTTAGACTTTTATACCGCTTCACGGGGCTCCACAGCCCTCTCTAAGCGGTTTACAGAGTCAGCAAACTCCAACAATCCGGGTCCTCATTTTACCAACCTCGGAAGGATGGAAGGCTGAGTTGATCTTGAGCGGGTGAGAATCAAACTGCTGAATTGCTGGCAGTCGGCAGTCAGCAGAATTAGTTTGCAGTACTGCATTCTGACCACTGCACCACCATGGCTCAGGACAGACCCTTGGGATAGCTCTCCTGCGGTCAGAGACCCACGTTAGGAAAAACAAGACCATTTGCCAAGAGCGTTCAGACAAGGTCCAAACGAAAGATCTGATCAAGGTGTATAAAAATTGGCAGTCCAAAATTAAAACAACGAAAGAGCTAAAAATAAAAAAAATATAATGAAATAATAAAATAAAAATTTATTTATAGCAGATATACGCACACACACACACGCGCGCAGACAGACACGTGTATGCTAACGACAAGCTAGATCAGTGGTTCTCAACCTATGGGTCGTGACCCCATTTGGGGTCGATCGACCATTTCATGGGGGTCGCCAAACAAGGCTGTCCGCCATTTTTTTCCCCTTTTCCAGCGGGTGCCTTATCTCCCTTGGGCTGGGCCAGCTGGTGGCCCAGCCGGTGGTCGGCCTGCTCCGTCTCTGCCACTTGCCAGCTATGCCTCAGCCGGCACAGGGGGCGGCACCACGCATGCGAGGCGCTCCGGGCAGGGAAAGTCCTTGACTTACGACCGGTTGGGTAGTCCTCGACTTACGACCGGTTTAGTCCTCGACTTACGACCGGTTTAGTCCTCGACTTACGACTGGTTGGGGGGTCGCGGCATTAAAAAGGTTGAGAACCACTGAGCTAGATGTAGAGGGCTTAGTCAAGTCGGCAGAGGAAAGTGCAGGGCCCGAACAATGGCCCGGATCGGGGGTTGGAGAGTGCTAGCCTGACGGTGCAGCCTCAGCTGGGTCAATCGGACACACGACAGGCTGAGCCAGGCGAGCCGCAGCTGCAGCGAGTTGGCCAGGAGGCTCCAGGCGAGGGCTGGGAGCAGCTTCTGCCTGTTAGTGACCAAGAGGAGGTGGTGGACTTCACACTTCCTCCTGATCCAAGCACATGTAGGGCACAGAGGAGACAGGCACAATGTCGGTCGGCTAACTACTTGCGAGGAGGCAACCTCACCCCTCATGAAGGTCCACCTACTTAATCCCGCCCAAGAACTTGAGCGTTGCTGGAACAACGTGTCCAGTTCGGTGCCTTGTGTGTTTGTGCCGTGTATCCTGGCCCTTTGGACTTGTGGATTGTTTTCCTGGACCTTGTGTGTGCCCGTTGGGCTCAGTTTACCCAGTGACTCTTGCCGTGCTAAACTCAGAATCCGAACTTGCACAATGGGGTTGCTTTCCGAGGACCGGTTTTGGGTGTGTGTGTGTGTGTTTGTGTGTGAATAAACACATGTAGAATTCTTGTGTGTGTGTGTGAGGGGAGCAGAGCAACACACAATGGCCTTGAAGCACAGGAGGAAAACCTATTACCAAGGCAACGGTCAGATAAAAGAGCATGGAGCCCAGGGCAAGAAAGTAATGGGAATAAATGTCTCAGACATGCTTTTCCTAGTTCACACAAAGATAAAGTGAGGGAGAAGGATGCACATTAAGACGTGGAGAATTCTGTTGCTATATTTGTTCCAACAGAAATAGTTTCAGATTTATATGGCCTTGGTTTCTTGATCTGGTCAACCTTATAGGCCTGAAACTAAGATTCATTGTGTGTGGGTTTGGCCAGGTTGGACCATGTCTATATTTTTGTTTTATCTAGACCAGCTTCCTCTCTCCTCCCGGGCTATTTTCTTTGCTCCAGAGATCTTTACAATCATGATGACCTGCTTTATGACCATCATAAAAATGGTCGTCAAATCAAATCTGATCATGTGGTATCTCGACTTATGATCGTCGCAACTTAAAGACGGAAAATTCCAGGCTCCATTGGGGTTGCAAGTCAAGGATTACCTGTAAGGTGCTCATCATTCTCATTCAACCTGATTGGCCTTTATGGTGTTCCTTTACCTGCTGCCTTCCAGCTGACATGAGAGATTCCCAGCTAGGGAAACAGGTCTACATGCAGGGAAGAGCAAAAATCTAAACAAGAAAAATAGCATTTTTGCTCACCCAGAGAAGAAATGATGCTAAACAGCTTATCTTCATGTGGGACAGTGATGGTGAACCTTTTAGAGACCGAGTGCCCAAACTGCAACCCAAAACCCACTTATGCATCGTCGGGTGCCAGGTGGGTGTCGCACATTGGCTAGGTGTGGCCCATTGGGTGGGTGTGGCCCATTGGGTGGGCGTGGCTGTGGTGGTAACAGCAGACAGGGTGGGACTAAAAAGTTCAATCAATCAATTTCAACTTTGCAAGATCTTTTATTTTCCTGCAAGAAGTTGAAATTGACTGATTGATTGAACCTTTTTTTTTGTGCACTGTAGCGGAGGCCTAAAGCAAAAAGATTTTATAAAACCCAGCTGAAGGCCTAGGACTGGGGCGACGGCACGCGTGCCCACAGAGAGGGCTCTGAGTGCTGCCTCTGGCACCCGTGCCGTAGGTTCGCCTCCACTGATGTACGGTCTATAAGCCATTATCTGGGGACGCTGTCAACTTCATTATACTATAAGATAATGTTACCATTTTGGGGGAAACTATAGCAGTGCAGTCTGTCTCTGATTAGCCAGATTTAATAAATCAAAACCTTTTCCTCTCCAGTCACGTACAGCCAAACCTACTATAAATTAACCAATTTACTCTGTGGCTTATTGGCCTTGTGGTCAGATGAAACACACTTCTGCAGCTCTCGCATCTTCTCTTGAGGATCATTACTCTTTCGGTCTTTCCAACCACGTTGGGATGGATGAAATGGAGCGGGTGTTTTTCTTTTCTTTTTGAGATTTTGCAGAATGAAAACAAAAAAGAAAACCACAATTAACTTGATTGGGTTTTTCCCCCGTGAAAACAGTCCAAGGCTGAGCAATCCTTTGTGGTTTGGGATATGGTTGATAAAGGATTTATATAAAGATTTCTAGCCTTCCCTTTCAACTGCTCAGGCCCCGTTCAGAGGGGATTAAAACCAGGAAAAAAGTTTTAACAGGTTTAAAAGACAAAAAACAGTGGTTTGCCACTAACTGCTCACCAATGATTTTCTCAACTCCCCCGTACAGAAAGTCCTCAACTTATAAGAGTTTGTTTGTCCATTGCAACATCCCCATGGTCACGTGATCAGAATTTGGACACTCAGCAACTGAGTGACATTCATGACGGTTGCAGTGTCCTGGGGTGTTCAGGAGTGGGAACGAAGAGCAAAATTTTAGTGGGGTGCATAAAGAACTTGCCCTATCAAAATTTAAGGGCTGCTAAGTTGGCAGCTGGTCTCAGATTTGATCTTCTCTAGTTCTCTTTAGGAGAAAGGCTGGTGTAGGAGGGAGGGCATACAAGATTGTGTTACTCTGACCTTATAATAAAAGTAGTTTTTTGTATTCATAAATTTGGTTTCCTGGTCTGGGCTACGTTTTTCACAGTTATGACCGTTGCAGCATCCCCATGGTCACAGGACCAAAATTCAGATGCTTGGCCACTGGCATGTACTTACGACGGCTGCAGGGCCGTGTGATCCCCTTTTAGGACCTTCTGACAAGCAAAGTCCAATTCGCTTAACAACTGCAGAGATTCACTGAACAACCTTGGCAAGAAAGGTCATAAAACGGGGCAAAACTCATTTAACACCTGTCTTGCTTAGCAAGGGCTCAGCTGTGGTGGCGAGTGGAGGACTCGCTGCAGCGTAAGCCAGATCTGAACTCGGATCTGTTTAGCCAAGACTGGGGCTGCTAGATTTTAGCAGGATAATCAAGTCCTGAGCTTTATTGGGCGTTCGGGATCTGATGACGGTGTATCATCCACAGAGTTTGGGTTGTTTAAAACATCCCCCGTTTGACCTGTTTTTTTAAGAAAAGACATGCAAGAACAAAAGGAAACAAGTCCTATAAATGGAAAAGGGAGGAGAAACGGATAATTAGGACTTCAAATTGAGGTGGGTGAACTCATACCTGCCTTGTTGGGAACGAAACCAAAATAAAGCTGGAAAGGTTTCCTCCCCTGCAGGGCAGGCCTTTGTCTTCCTGCATGGCTAGCAGAGTGGAAAGAAGAAGCTTCAGTTCCCATCAGAAGACGCTTCCCAAACGTGCCCCTGCTTGAAAGTATTTAAAGTGGCACTTTGTCTCCGACAAACGCTCCTAAATATACACCCGTGCGTGCGTGTCTTGGGCTGATGAGAACTGCATTGCACTGTTTTAATGTTGTGCTATAAAGGGAGCCGCTAACTGGCAGTGTGTATTTTGTTCTAAGTAAATCTCCTTTTGCTGCAGGAGGCTTACATTCGTCAGAGAGATGAGGCCAGTTGCTGCCAGTTGCCAACATCTGAGTTGGTCATTTCTTCTTCCTTTGAAAAGGAAGCTTCGGTTTTTCTTTCTCCTTCCACAGGAACTTGAGAATTTATTTCAGTTCTTTTCCCTCTCCCCTTTTCCTTCTTTCCTCTCCCTCTCCCTTCTCTCCCTCTCCCTCTCTCCTCTTCTTCTCCACTTCTCCACTTCCTCCTCCACTTCCTCTCCTCCTACCTCTCCCTCTCCTGCTCCATTTCCCCCTTGACACCCTCTCCCCCTCTTCTTCCTCTCCCTATCCCTTCTCCTTCTCCCCGCTCCCTTTCCCCCTCTCCCTGTTCCTCTCCTGCTCCCTCTCCCTCTCTCCTCTTTTTCTCCACTTCCTCCTCCACTTCCTCTCCCCTACCTCTCCCTCTCCTGCTCCATTTCCCCCTCCACACCCTCCCCCTCTTCTTCCTCTCCCTCTCTTTTTCCCTCTCCCCTCTCCCCTCTCCTTCCCTACTTTCCCCTCCTCTTCCTCTCCCCCTCCCCCCTCTCTCTCTCCCTCTCCAACCCTGCTGGATGTCCAGAGTGTCTGCAGAGTAGGGTCAAAAATGTCAAGATGTTCTCCACAAGGCTGGGATGGGAGCTGTGCCTGCCTATATGTCACACGTGCAAAGAAAAGCATAGGCTGGGCTTCAGTTTGGACACAGGACACATAATCCTAGGGCAGGGAGAGACTTTAGAGGTCTTCCGGTTCTGATCAAAGCAGGAGAACTTATATCATCCTGGTCAAATGTTTGCCCAGTCTGTTCTTGAAAACCTCCAGTGTTGGAGCATCCAAAACTCTAAGAGGCAAGCTCTTCCGTTGGTAAACAGTTCTTACTGTCAGAAAATTTCTCCTGACTTCTAGGTTGGCAGCTGTGCCACTCTGCCGGCTCATACCTAAGTGGTTTTCCAGTAGGAGACCCAGATCCCTCTGACAGTTGCTCCTGTGGAGCCAGGTATCCCCTGTTCTATACCTGTGCATCTAATTTTTCCTGCCCAAGTACAAAACTGTACTTTTCTCACCACTGAATCACCTCTTTTTGACAGGCCCCAGTGCTCAAATCTGTCAAGGTTCTTCTGAATCTTGAATCTGTGATCTGTAGTATTAGTGATTCCCCCCAGCTTAGCGTCATCTGAAAGTTCGATGAGTTCTCCTTCTCCACCCTCATTTAGATCGCTTACAAAGATGTTGAAGAGTACTGGGTCCAAATCAGAACTTTGGGGCACTCCACTTTATGCTTCCCTCCATGTAGCTGTAGTTCCATTGAGGGCTGCACGTGGAGTGCAGCTGGTCAGTCAATTGTAAATCCATCTGATGGAGATGCTGCTGCTGTCTATCCCACATTGTTCTATCTCAGTGATGGTGAACCTTTTAGAGAGCGAGTGCCCAAACTACAACCCAAAACCCACTTATGCATCCTCGAGTGCCGGGTGGGTGTGGCCCATTGGGTGGGTGTGGCCCATTGGGTGGGCGTGGCTGTGGTGGTAACAGCAGACTGGGTGGGACTAAAAAGTTCAATCAATCAGTTCCAACTTTGCAAGATCTTTTTTTTCCCCCGCAAGAAGTTGAAATTGACTGATTGATTGAACCTTTTTTTTATTTTTGCACAGTGGTGGAGGCCTAAAGCGAAAAGGTTTTATAAAACCCAGCTGAAGGCCTAGGACTGGGGTGACGGCGCACGTGCCCACAGAGAGGGCTCTGAGTGCCGCCTCTGGCACTCGTACCATAGGTTTGCCATCACTGTTCTATCTTGTCAAAAGTAGATTGTGCTCAAATGCCTTAATGCAGGGTCCTCGACTTTTCTGGCTTTGCTGGCCAGTGGCAAGGGTAGGAGGGAAAGAGAGGATGGTTCCATGTGTGCAGCAGGTGAGTGTGCAAGTGTGTGAGCCCCCGGCTCACTCAAGTGAAGTTGTGTATCCTCCTCACTTGCCTGCTGCTTGCACATCCTGCTTCCAAACGGGCCACAGCCCAGGGATTGGGGACCCCTGCCTTACTGAAGTCCACATATACTAGGTCTACAACATTTCCCTGATCCGCTCATTTGTTGGATAAATTACATACTTGTGGTCACTTAATTGCATGCATCTTACCTTTTCCAGCCCATAGATACTTCTGAAACAGGGATAATTTATTATATTCCCAGATCAGATGGCTGGAGAAAAGATGCACGCGTGTACCTTGTAATCACGTGACTAAGTACAGGAATTCCAAGTGAGAGCTTTACTTTACTTCTGTCAAAGAAATTCTGAAAGCAAATTCCCTTTCCTCTTTTGAAGAAGGGCCAAAGGTGGAGGAAGAGGAAACGAGGACAGTTTTTTTAAAAAAATCTTTTTACTTTTGGAGGGCAGTTTCATTAAAGAGGTCTGGGACAAGCAAGGTGGCCCCATGGGACACCTCATCTCCAGCCTGACATTGATCTCTTTCCCTGCCTGCCTTGTGTGCAATTTGTTATTTGTTTCATCGGAATCACTTCCTTCCACCTCTCATGCCCCCCTTCCCAAATCCTAAAGATTGCACAAAGAGCCAGGAATACGCGCATTGCTGCAGGACAGCCAAAATTCACCTTGTCTTTTTCTCTGTGCATTCGACATGCACACTACAAATTCTGGAGCTGCAAAAGGCCAGCTTTCTAAAAAGCCCTCTGTGCTAATAGCAATCAAAAGAAGGCAGGTCTGCTGCAGAGCAAAGTTATTTAACATTCACTAAGGGTGCCCAGATCTCTCTAAGCCTATTTCTGACGGCTGAAGGGGGAAAGATCCCCCCCTGGGAGTCAGGCCATTAGTCCTCTGCCTTTCTGGGGGAAGAGCTGATGAAGCAAACTTCCATACAGGAAAGCTTGCAGATGGCGCTTTTCTCCAGGGATGCAATAGCAGGATCTTTTACCCCCTTTATTTCCCAGTTTTAGAGAAGCGGAAGGTCAAGGATGGAAGAGCATTCTGCCCCAACTTTAGAGTCCATTTATTTTTCACTCCTCTTGGGGGTGCTGACTGAGCATTTCAAGTTTAGAGGGCAAATCTCTCCCCATCTTAGTTTCTGTTTCTTGCTTGCTGTTTTTAATGTGGCCCTGTAATTCTCTCCTCTGCGTGGGGACCACGAAGCTACTAGACTAAGGTTTCTCAGATGGCAGCTTGAAGATGGGTGAACTCCCAGAGTTCCCCAGCCAGCCGCATAGATAGATAGATAGATAGATAGATAGATAGATAGGTAGATAGAAGATAGATAGATAGATAGATAAAAAGATAGATAAATGCTAGATAAAAGATAGATAAATAGATAGACAGATAGATAGATAGATACATAAAAGATAGATAAATAGATAGATAGATGATAGATAGATATAGATGATAGATAGATAGATAGATAGATAGATAGATAAAAGATAGATAGATAGAAGATAGATAAATAGATAGATAAAAGATAGATAGATAAATAGATATAGATGATAGATAGATAGATAAAAGATAGATAGATAGATAAAAGATAGATAAATAGATAGATAGATGCTAGATAGATAGATGCTAGATAAAAGATAGATAGATAGATAGATAAAAGATAGATAGATAGATAGATAGATAAAAGATAGATAGATAAATAGATAGATAGATAGATAGATAGATAGATGCTAGATAAATAGATAGATAGATCCTAGATAGATGCTAGATAGATGGATGCTAGATAGATATAAATAGATGATAGATGATAGATATAGATAGATGATAGATGATAGATAGATATATAGTAGATAGATGATAGATATAGATAGATGATAGACAGACAGAGACTCCATTAAAACCAGTGGAGTCAATTTAGACAAACCATCAGATAATGGGCTTCTTTTAAGGTCCCAGTTTAATCATAACACCAGAGGGCTAAAACCCAAAAATTACCTGTGCACCATTCTGCCTAGTTTGACCCTTGCACAAGGGGCAGCTGTTTTGCTCGCACAGATCATGTTGACATCAGACTGCTCCTTCATAGTGACCGAGCATCCATTTTTAGCCTGCAGCTGGTCTCAGGGAGTGTTTTGTGGACTCTACTCCTGTGTTGTCCAGCCTAAAGCTTTGGAGCTGTCCCTTAGGAGAGGCTTTTGGCATGCCACAGATGTATTTAATCCCACTGACATTAATGTGGAAAAAAAAGAAAAAAAAAGGAGAGCTGAAGGCTTTGCCTGGCACGAAGGTGGAAAAAGGCAAGTGAACTGAATCCCAAGCAGGCTGCTGCAGATACATCTTGAACTAGGGGTTCAGTGCGATAATTGCTTGGTAATTAGGCAGATAATTGACAAAGGCACTTTAGCCCAGTGGTTTTCAAACTCAGCCCTTTGAAGATGCGTGGACTTCAGCTTCCAGAGTTTCTCAGACAGCCATGAAGGGGAATGGAGCCACAGAGTGCAGTGTTGTAATATAGGTAGTCCAGAATAGAATAGGATAGAGTAGAGTAGAGCAGAGTAGAGTAGAGTAGAGTAGAGCTGGAAGGGACATTGGAGGTCTTCTAGTCCAGCCCCCTGCTCAACGAGGAGAACCTATACCATATCAGACAGGTGAATGTCCAGTCTCTTCTTAAAAACCTCCAGTGATGGAGCGCCCACGATTCCTGGAGGCAAGCTGTTCCCTTGGTTTATTGTCCTCACTGTCAGGAAGTTTATCCTTAATTCCAGGTTGTTTCTCTCTTTGATTAGCTTCCAACCATTATTTCTTCTCCTGCCCTCTGATGAACAACCTGGCCCCCTCTGCCTTGTGGCAGCTCCTCAGATACTGGAACACTGCAATCATGTCTCCCCTATTTCTTCTTTTCTTTAGACTAGCCAAACCCAAGTCCTGCAGCCGTTCTTCATGCATTTTGGTCTCCAGGCCTTTGATCATCTTAGTTGCTCTTCTCTGAACGTTTTCCAAACTCTCAACATCTTTTTACTTACAACTATTTGGAGTTGCAAGAGCATTGAAAAAAAATGACATATGATGGTTGCATCATCCCCAGGGTAACATGATCAAATTTTGGATGCTTGGCAACTGGTTCATATTTGTGATGATTGCAGAATCCCATTTGTGACTTTCCCAGCCGGTTTCTGACAAGCGAAGTCAACGGGGGAAGCTGAATTTGCTTAACAACCACATGATTCACTTAATAACTGTGGTGATTCACTTAACAGGGGCAAAAGGTCCTAAAATTGGGCGTGGTTCACTTAACAGCCACCTTGCTTAGCAATGGAAATTGTGGTCGTAAATTGAAGACTACTACCTGTATAAAATCTGTCAAAAACCTCTCTCTAGTTTAATAGCCCTCTGGTCCAGTGATATAAATAAGTTACATTTCCATTGCATTTCACTGCAATATGACTGCTCACATCAATGGTTCACAGTCTTTCTTTCCCCCCCCCCCAAAAAAATCACATATAACACAATCTATCAGAAGAAAGCAAATTGCTGGAAATTGTGTATCAGCTGTGACGCTGTTTTTCTTTCTTCCTTTAAAACAGAAATGTAGATCAAAGATATTCTTAGGGAGGACAAATGCATTCAGTTTGGAGCTGAAGTGGGTTGAAGAACAGTTGCAGCAGAATCATAATACGGTTCTTGGACCATTTCTTTTACAAATTGTATCAAAAGAGGCTCCATATGCCAGGAGAGGCAACAGATATGTGTTGACAAGTGCTTTTTTTTAATGAATGAAAAAAAGGTAAACTGCTAGACTAGAACACTACCCCATTGAAATAGTTGGTGTAGATTTCTGCACCTTGTGATTTACATCCCTCTAAACCTATCCTTAAATTGCACCAAACCAGATATCTGGTTTTGATCATCTCTATTTTATGTAAGACACATTCCAGCCTCCCACTACACATTTCTGTATTTATGGCTATCTTCTGTTTTTGCTTAAGGGCAAAATGTTGGCTTTTCTTCTGCTCATATCTATCTAGCCAAACAGCAGGAAGAAAGATGGGCAAATTATTAGACAGTTGCCACATTTTGCAGTGGTGATGGGATGGAGGTGGTTAAGATGACGAAGTATTTTGAAAGTCTGATAAGATAACATTTATTGTCATTTTTTTACTGTGGGCACACTGGCACACATTAAAAATGAAATCCTGTGGTCTGCTCTCAAAAGTGTACACATACATAACACACATATAAACATGCTATATACAACCTATGTATATACCTGCACCCTAACATATAAATACACTGAGGAGTCAAAGCGTCTTTCTATGGTCCAGCAGCCATCTTTGAAGGACGTAAGATGATGTCTCGGAGATAAAACCTGCAGAGTTACATCTTGTGTTTGGCGTAGCTAGCAAGGGAGGTTGATTCCTGGATAGAAAGAATAAATAACCAAATGCCAACTCTATGCTAAAAAGTGCAGTAGAGATCCAAGGAATTCTTTCTAGTCTTGTTTCCCTATAGATTTTGCTAACTGACTAAAGCTAAGAATAAGTCTGCGCATCATTGTCAGGTCTGATCACAAGAACCTACTTCTAAAGCTCATTCGAATTTTTTTCTTGCCCTTGCTGACCTGAAAATGGATTTCCAGGGGCAAGCCTCCCAATATAAGTGAAATTGCAGCTTTATGGTTTTCATGGCCAGCCAGAATAACGGAATAACAGAATTGAAGGGATCTTGGAGGTCTTCTAGTCCAACCCCCTGCTCAGGCAGGAGACCTCTACCATTCCAGACAAGTAACTGTCTCACAACTTCTGAAGGCAAGAGGTTTCACTGGTTGATAGTTCTCACTGTTAGGAAATTTCTCCTTAGTTCTAGGTTGCTTTTATCCTTGATTCCTTGAAAATCCAGTTGCCTCTTGAAAAAGCATTTTTGGGACATTTCTCCTTAATTATTTTCCATCCATTGTTTCTTGACTTGCCTTCTGGTGTTTTGGGGAATAGGTTGAGCTTCTCTTCTTTGTGGCAGCCCCTCAAATATTGGAACACTGCTATCATGTTGCCCCCTGGTCCTTCTTTTCACTTGACTAGACAAACCCAGTTCCTACATTAGATCTTATATTGGTTGGCTAAGAAAGTGCACTAGCTGAGCTCAAAGAAGTGGGCCATTGATTTAGAGCTGCAAGCAGACTTTCCATATCTACCCAAAAACACTTTCTTGAGCAGGGCTGAGCAACTTTGGCAATTTTATGACCTGTGGACTTCAATTCCCAGAATTACTGAGTCAGCCATGCTGGTTGCCATAATTGCCCACCCCTGTTCTTGAGACTCTCAAGCCCATCTTCTCCAACCAACTAGATATCCTCAGTTGCATAAGGATTCCAAAATTCATCCTTATCCAGATTCAATGTCCTCCTAAAAGCCATTAGTAAAGGAAGATTACACCCCCCCAATTCCCTTCAAACAGAGATTCTGACCACGCAATGAAGGAAAAATTGAATTGATGGAACATGTTCCCTATTGCCCTCTCTATGTAGTATTCACCAGAAATAAGGTCAGGAAGTTGGATTAGACTACCTCCAAGGTCCCTTCCAGCCCTACAATTCTGTGTAATTCTAGTAATTCTAGTTCTATGTAATTATGATTTCTACTTTTTACTAAATATCCTGGCTGTCCAGATTTCTTTTATCTCAGCATGGTTATTATCAGATCAATCTGATTTTATTCCCTTGATCACAGCTAAGTACTCTTCTATAGTTTGTACAGTACGCCATAGCATTAACTTAATCCTTTTCAGATATTTTAGAACAATTGTCCTTGTCCTTTTTATCTTGATTAATTGTGACTTTTATGTTTTATCTACTGGTCTGTGACCGAATAAAGATTGATTTGGTTTGAGCAGACTTCCAGGAAACTCTGAAACACTGTGGAACCACAGATTGCTCTATTTTCTCTCTCTCTTCGAGAATTCTATAAAGAATGTCTTCCTTTCTCACCAAACTGGGATGGTCTACCCACTGATCTTCTTTGTCCACATCTGTCCTTCTGAGAATATTCCTAAGAAGGATCTTATCTGAGGTTATCCGTAGCATCTGACCAAAATGTCAAGTGGTACAACTGAAAGCACCACCTGGGACCACACCCTATGGACACCCCATACTTATCAATGAAAGGTTTTAACAGTCACTTCCCAGATGTCTATGGAGATTCTCAGTCATCCAGGTCATAGTTGTCCCAAAGATGTTGTTTTCACAAGGCAATTGGGCTTCCTTGTTATCTTCAGCCAACACAACATTCGTGCACACTTCAAACCCAAGAATACACTTAAGGCAGAAGCTTGTCCACCCCAAGTATAAAACACCCAGATACAAATTGAGCAACATGGTATATGCAGTACAATGCAGTGAGCCATGTGCAGATCTGTACATTGGGGAAAACCCACTTCACAAACGCATGGCACAACATAGGAGAACAAACCCATCAGGACAAGATTCAGCAGTTCATCATCTGCTTTTAAAAGACAAAGGCCACTTTGTTTACTCTAGCTTGTGTGCCCTACTGTAGAGGTGTGTTTTACCATAGAGGTGTGTTTACTCTAGCTTGTGTGCACCACTGTGTGCCCTACTGTTTAGCAGTCTTGATTATTTAAGCCATGGGTGTCCAACCTTGACAACTTTAAGACCTGTGGACTTCAACTCCCAGAATTCCCCAGCCAGCCATGGTCTTAAAGTTGCCAAGATTGGACATCCCTGATTTAAACCAAGATGATCTTGACTGCACCTTGGCCACCCAAGCTGGAGCTTCATGGATGTGGACCAATATCTAAAAAAAGGTTAAAATCATGGCAGCTGCACCAATGTTTGCCATGATCCTAACCCCTTTTTTTAGATACTTTTGGCCCGGGTGATTGAGTTTTCACCTAGACAGGGCTTCACTAAATCTTGTCCCCCTGGCTAAATAAGACTAGTCTTCCACTCCCAGGTAGCCCTGATCTAGGCCAAGCTGAACATAGCAGTTCCCCGCCCCACAAAGTCCCCAGCCAAAAAGCTAGCCCTAACTAAAAAGCATAATGACCTATAAGAAGAAGAAGAAAAAATAGGGCGCACTGATTTATTGACTTGCCAGTTGGAATAAGGTCTCCAGAGCTCTCTCTGCATGGCGGTGGGAAAAAATAACAGCAGGGACAGCAAAGATCAGTCTCTAGTAAAGGCTTTAATGAAGCTCCCCCCCCCCTCCAGTTTCCCGCTCCCAGATATTGAATTACTCACTTTCAATACCAATTTGGAGATACATTTTGAACTCCTGCCAGGCCGGTAGGTTTATTACAATAATTGCTGAGGAAAGCAGAAGCAAACAGATTGTCATGGAAGAAAGGACGTCGAGGGGATGGAAAAGAATTCATTGTTTGGAATTACAAGAGAGTCCTCAACTTACAACCATCGGCTCAGTGGGCGTTCAAAATTTGCCGCGGCATTGTAAAAAGTGAGTTGCAACTGATCCTTGCGTATACAACTCTTGCAGTATCCTCACAATCATTTCTGCCTCTTTCTGCTTTTGGTCCTTTTTCACATCCTTACGTGCATTTGGAATACTGCGTCCAGTTTTGATCACCATTGTTATGAAAAATAATGCTGAGACTCTGGAAAAAGTGCAGAAAAGGGCAACTAAGCTGATTAAAGGACTGGAGGTGAAAGCATGAAGAACAGTTGCAGGAGCTGGGTCTGGCCAGTCTAGAGTAGGGCTTTTCAACCTTTTCACCCATTGTACCACTTTTAGGATATGGCAATATCCGAGTACCACCAGTCGCCCAGCAAGGTGTCAAAAACTTGATGACCAAAAAAAAAAAAAAGGAAAAAAGGTGATAAACTACAAGTAGTCCTCAACTTACAACAGTTCGCTTAGTGACTGTTTGAAGTTACAGTGGCACTGAAAAAAGTGCCCCCCAAGCCACAGCCGAGCAAGACACCTGCCTGCCCGCCCGGCAGCGCTCTTCCTCCTGTCCGAGGTTTTCATTGTTGTGAGCATTTCTGTTGAGGATTGGCAGCGGGGGTGGGGTGGGGAGGTATTTGGTTTTTATTCCCCCCCCCCCATCTGCTGGGTGGTTGCAGCAGGTTTTGGTCACTTCACATGACCCTGGGACCATCATAAATATGAATCAGTTGCCAAGCATCTGGATGTAAATCACAAGACCCTGGACATGCTGCAACATTCCAGCTGATCGGCGCTTCTTCTGGACTCAGCTGGAGCCTGGTGCTGATCCTGGCACTTCCACTAAGCCCTGACAGCCCCGAAGAAGCGCCAATCAGCTGGAGCCTGGCACTGATCCTGGCGCTTCTGCTGAGCCCTGACAGCCCTGTAGCTCCAGCCGTCTCTCGCTCAGGCCTGTGCGGTGCTGCCACCGGTTCAGCCCATTCCCCTCCCCCACTACCACTTTTTTAGGATGGTTACGTGGCACCTGGCAGGTGCCAATGTACCACAGGTGGTACCCGTACCACTGGTTGAAAAGCCTTGGTCTAGAGAAAAGAAGGATTAGAGGTGACATGATAGCAGTATCCCAATATTTGAGGGGCTGCCACAAAGAAGAAGGGGTCATGTTATTATCCAACGCTCCAGAAGGCAAGACAAGAAACAATGGATGGAAACTAACAAAGAAGAGGAACAACCTAGAACTAAGGAAAATTTCCTAACGGTGAGAATAATTAACTGTTGGAAGCTTGACTTCAGAAGTTGTGGGAGCTCCATCACAAGAAGACTGGATAGCCACTTGTCTGGAATGGCATAGGGTCTCCTGCTTGAGTAGGGGGTTGGATTAGGAGACTTCAAGGCCCAACTCTGCTATTCTGTTATTCTCTTTCTTTGGGTTCAAAAGCAGCTTACATTAGCCAGAAAAAGGAGATTTGTTTGCGTCAAGTGACTTGGCCTCTTTATTTTGATTTGTCTATAGTTTTCACTGGTTGGGTGGCTTAGTCTCCTGAATGCTTGGTTTAATTCCACCAATTGAGACCTCTGTTAAGTGAGTCAAAACAAATGTGACTGTAGTATAGAGCTTGGCTAGAGATTTTGATGGTGTGTTCTGAGTGGAAGCCAGAAGCATGCAGGGTGATTTTTAGATTTCTGAGATAACAGGGTGTTTGTATGTCTATAGTGGACAAAGTAAGAAGGGGCAAGCAAAGAACCTACTGGCATCAAGTCTGATGCAAAGTTGAACATACAACAATTGAAAGAAGCCATGCTTGACCAGATAGCATGGAGAGTACTTGCTTATGAAGTCACCAAGGGTCAGACATGACTAAATGGCTAAAAACAACAAAAAAGTGGACCCTTTTTTGGATGAATTGAAGTTGAGCTTGATGGTGAGGCGGAAGGTGTTGAGGTCAGGATGGAATTTAATAAGTGATTCATTTCCAGGGTCCAGATGATATCATTGTCACCTCTGATTCTCACATAAAGGCGAGCGAGCGTTCCTCTTGATCCATCACAAAGATGCTGGCATATGGTGGAGCCATGCCTGTGCCCATGACTGTGACATCGATTTGCAGGGATAGGCAAAGTTGAACTAGCTATGGATGAGCGTAATGCCAGTCTTGTGGGAAGACATCTCTCCTGACATCAAGGGTGACGTTCTTTTGATGGCTTGAAGCCCATTTGTTCTGGGGTGTATTGATGCCCAAAACACCTGCAGTAGCTAAAGTGACCTTGTTACAGAGATTGCCCACGGAGTTTGATCTTCTTAGGAAGTCTGTGATGTCTCTTACATAGCAAGAAATGCCAGGGTCTGAATACAGAATCTATGAAACCTGATTCACTAGTTGTGATGGTCCCAGTGCTTGAAACAATGGAGTAGTTCAAGTTGCCTGTTTTGTGTATTTTGAAAAGTAGATAGAAGATGCCTCGTTGTGGCTCCTAGGATCCCTTCGTGTCTCCATGCAGATATGCTGTTGTGTGTCCTTGTGTGTCAGATGATGCAGTTATTTCTGATATGTTGCTGGAGGATCTGAGGACTGAAGCTAGTGCCGGAGAATTGCTTGACATAATCCACCTTATTCATAATGACAACTGCTCCTCCGTCGTCAATTTGTTTATGATATCGCTGCTGTTCTTGGATGGCCTTTCATTCTGCCCGGCTGAGATTGTTGTTAGGGGAATTTTTTAATTGATGGTTGCAGCTTGAGCTTGTTGGCTAAAGCATTCAGTACGGAAATCCAACTCAGTGTGGTACCCATCTAGGATGCTCGTGTTTATTTGTTAATGCATTTGCCTTGAGGTTGGTAACTGTACCCCTGAGTCTTGCTTCTTACCTTGAAAGTATTCCTTAAATCTCAATCTGCAGGAAAAAAATATGTTTTGATATCTCCACAGAATTGCGTATTTTCTTGGCTAAGCATGTGGCTTGTTAGTTTTCAGTGTTGGTTATTTGTGTGTGTTTGTGGAGCCTTTCCATTATGGTGAGTGGATACTGGTAGAACCTTTTGTTGTGGTTATTCAAGAAGGTTAAGTTGTGTAGTCTAAGTTCATTGACTTGTCCTGGTTAAGCTCTGATGTAGCCAACATTCCAGAGGGTGATTAACTTGTGCTTGTCTGTGAAGGATGTGTCAGTTGCAAGAAACCAGGAGCCAGAATAGAATTCAAAACCACGGTGAGTTAAATTCCATGCTACCTATACAGTCAAAGCAAATGGGTGCCAGATAAGCATCAACAGACTTCAAGGGGGGGGGGGCTGAACTGAGTTCTCTTACGGGGCTGTAGACACTCCAAACTGATTATGTATTTGACCCTGCCCTTGGAGTCGGCCTGTTTATTTCTTACAGGATGCTGGTTAGATGGATTAGGAGTTGGAGAGCATGTGTCATAATCTTTGGCTGTAGTCTGTGGATTATTGAGGACTTTCAGTCCTTCAGGGATGATGGCTTGTTGTCTGCATTTGGTTAAAAAAGATGTCAGTTTTCTATCCGTGCCAGTTTCTCAAAGTGCCACTCCATCTATGCTCAACCTGGAAGAGAGCCATGGTATAATGGTAGCCAGAAAAATCAGAAGGACTCTAGTAGCAGCTTTACAGACTAATAATTTTTATTAAAAGGCAGAAGCTTTCCTGAACCATGGCTGACTTCAATGGAGCAAAGCTTATCTGATGAATGATTTAATTTGGGATGAGGCACGGGAGAACGGGGAAAAGGCCGATACAGGTCTCAGGCAAAAGAGACTGCAGGCATCTCGACATCTCACTCAGAAATAAGATAAAAGAAACACTACAAAAATTGTAATAAGAAAAAAAAGATGGTAGCCGTTTGTGCACAATAGCCTTCCCACCTAGAATAACACGTAACCATGCAAATGTTCACCTACAGCAGGGGTAGGCAACCTTGGCTTTTTTATGACTTGTAGACTTCAACTCCCAGAATTCCTGAGCCAGCCATGCTGAGGAGAAAGGAGAGGTTTCCAAGCTGAGCCATTCTGGCTCAGGAATTCTGGGAGTTGAAGTCTACAAGTCATAAAAGAGCCAAGGTTGCCTGCCCCTATCCTAGGACAAAGATTAAGAGCAGGGGTCTTCAAACTTGGCCCTTTTATGACTTGTGGACTTCAACTCTCAGAATTCCTGAGCCAGCCATGCTTAGGAGAAAGGAGAGGTTTCCAAGCTGAGCCATACTGGCTCAGGAATTCCGAGAGTTGAAGTCCACGAGTCATAAAAGAGCCAAGGTTGCCTAGCCCTGCCTACTAAATGTGGTAACGAATGTCAAGATGGCAGCCACAACTGGAGCTGCATCTGGCACAGAAAACCAAGGGCCTTAGAAACCATCTGGTTGGCTATGAAAGATCTCTAGCCAGGGGAATCCCTTTTCTTGATCCTTGGTGGAGCCACAGATCCCTTTAACAAATATTTCTTAGGCTCTTAGGTTTTAAAAAGGCGGGGCCATAAAGACACACAAGTGGGTGTACTTTCTGTCTTAACAATGGCTCAGTTTGTTTTTTGGTTCCTGCCAGAATCAGGTTAAGAACCCGATGCCAACACAGATACCAACACCTTGCAAGGATTGAAATAAGCCCTGAATGGCTTTTTAAAATATGGAATATAGGTAATCGTCAACTTACAATCATTTTCTCATGGTTCCGATAGATGAAACCAATTAAAAGAACTTCAGGGCAAGGATTTTTTCCCTAAAGAACATTTTATTCAGGGAACAAAGTACCGGCACTTACATAGTTGAACCCAAGACAGAGATTCCCTCCCCCCAGATACAAAGTAACATTTTGCATTCCCCCCCCAAAAAAGCTGTCATAAATCACATTCTCCAATTATATCAGACAATGTCCTTGAGTTCCCACACTTCTACACTGTTATGGCTAGCTAAACACTCAAGCATTTACCCCATGCCCCCTTCTGCATCTGAACTCTAGAACAGTGGTTCTCAACCTTTTTAATGCCGCGGCCCCCAACCGGTCGTAAGTCGAGGACTACTCAACCGGTCGTAAGTCGAGGACTACTCAACTGGTCATAAGTCGAGGACTACTCAACTGGTGCAGCACCGTTTGCAGAATGGGACTTTTAGCGGGCTCAGCAGGGCAGAGACAGCCTGGACAATTCCTATTGGCTTTTGAAAGCCAATAGAATTAGACTCTATTCAAGAGAGTCTATTCTATTGGCTTTCAAAAGCCAATAGAATAAAAGGGAGTAGCACAGCTAAGGAAAAGGGGAAAAAATGGCGGACTGCATTGTTTGGCGACCCCGTGAAATGGTCGTTCGACCCCAAAAGGGGTCCCGACCCACAGGTTGAGAACCACTGCTCTAGAAGAACAGAAAAGGCACGTTAAAAGCAAAAGTAAAATGGCTGCTGATTCTCAGTGGTCAGAGCGTTGACATCCATTGTCACAGCATTGACACATTTGTTTCATGACTATTCAAAGTTACTATGGCATTGAAAAAAAAGTTACTTATAACAGGCCTCAGACGTACGACCATTGCAGGCTCCCCAGGGCCATGTCATCAACATTTGAGTGCTTGGCAACTGGCATGTAGCTATAATGGTTGCAGCATCCTGGGATCATGTAATCGCCATTTACCCCCTTCCCAGCTGGCTTCTGACAGGCAAAGTCAATGGGGGGAAACTGGATTCACTTAACAACTGTGGCCAAAAGTCGTAAAATCGGGTGCAACTCACTTAACAACCACCTTGTTTAGCAACAGAAATTCTGGTCCCCGATTGTTGTACGTTGAGGACTACAAATGTCCTACTACTAATGTTTGTTAATTATTTTAATTGCAATCCTCTTTGAAATGACAATGTATAGGAAGCAGTAGAGAACTATATTAAAGATGGATGGATAGCTAGATAGAGAGAAAGGTAGATAGATAGATAGATAGATAGATAGATAGATAGATAGATAGATAGATAGAGAGAGAGAGAGAGATAGAGATAGATAGATAGATAGAGGTAGAGATAGAGAGAGAGACATTGATATAGGGAAAGAGAGAGGTTGATATAGATTGATAGAGGTAGAGAAAGAGGGAGAAATATTGATATAGAGATAGAGAAAGAGAGATTGAGATAGACAGACAGACAGACAGACAGATAGATAGGGAGGTAGGGAGGTAGATAGGCAGGGAGAGAGAGATGGGTAGATAGATAGAGAGAGAGAAGGATGGGTGGGTGGGTAGGTGGGTGGATAGACAGAGAGAGAGAGAGAAAGAGATTGAGATAGATAGGTAGGTAGGTAGGTAGGTAGGTAGATAGCTAGATAGCTAGATAGATAAATAGATAGCTAGATAGATAGATAGATAGATAGATAGATAGATAGATAGATAGATAGATAGATAGATAGAGCAAGAGAGGAATCAATGTTGATGTTTGCAGACCCCTATCTCAAGAATGCCTGCTGGACATGGTTAAAAAAAAAGTCAAGATGGCACTTGTGACGATGCAGTCAAAGGACACACAATGTGCCTTTAAAAAGAAGCCAGCTTAACTTCTTTGGCCAAACCCTGCCACCGACTCTGTGGCCTCCCTTGCAGCCTGATTCCCACGCTCTCCTTCCTTCAGCCCCCCCCCTCCAGGACTTGCGGTGGGGAGAGGTTGACTTTTGCCAGCTGTGGTGTTGTTTGCATCAAAGGAGACGGGTTGTGAGGCCAGCTGGTTGGTTTCGGTTGTGTCTTTTGGGGAGTTTATTGCTTTGGATGATGTTTGGTTTTATGCAACAGTTGCGAGACGGCCAGAGTTGTGTTTCTTCAGAAGGTGGCCACGGAAGTCTTCTAAATAAATTATAAATATCGGATCTAAGAACAAGGTAGGGGTGTTTTTTTTTCACCGGCCCCTTTGGAACGGTGTGTAACTTGTACTCAGAAGAGCGTTTTTTGCAAGGCTGGCTTTGAACAAGTGGTCTCCATGGATACCTCTTCCAGTTTTAGCAATGGCCTCATTAGATGGAGGTGGGTGAAAGATTGCATCCTTTCGATTTGTGTGTGTCGGTACTTCAAAACCTAACGACACCATCTTGTCATTTGCTCCCAGGCTGGGGTAAACTATAAGGGAAAGAGACTAGTTTTTCCTCTGACATCTTCCTTTCCTTCTGGCTTTTGATCTCTGCTTCCTTTTCCCTCTTTCTTATACTTAGAAAAAAAAAAGCTAGGAAACCCCTAGCTGGGGAGAAAAATGTTATTTTCCTCTCTTTTTTCTTCCCTTAGATTTTTTTGCTTTGTCGCTTTAGTGTAGCTGTCGGGAAAGAAGGCACGGCTGCTGGTGCCGCTGTTGGGTGTGATGCTGACGATGTAAAAATCTCCCTTGGGTTGAGCCAGACTCTCAGGACTCTGTGGGACTCCCTGCAGGTTGCTCTGGAAATTTGAAAGTGATTTGACAGCCCTGCCTTTCCATTTCCCAGTCTAGCCTGCAGACCTCGGATTTGATAATCGTCTCCTGCCCCTAATCTAACCTGCTCTGATCCTGCTTAGGTTTCTGAAATCAGCCAACAGCATCTGCGTGGGCTATTCTGCAGCTGAAAGTTACAGTCAACATAAAATATAAAAAGGTTACATGCTGACCCACTCACTCACTACAGGAGGATCTGGGCAGGTGTTTATACTTGGGAATGAGGGGTCCTTGGTGCTCTCAGAGCTTGGATGTTTTCTTGCAGACGTTTCATTACCCAACTAGGTAACATCATCAGTACTAGATGGGAGAGGGGTTGGCAGAAAAGAGGAAGAGGAGGAGGAGGAGGAGGAGGAGGAGGAGGAGGAGGAGGAGGAGGAGGAGGAGGAAAAGAGAAGGAGAACTGCAGGGTCCTTGATGTTCTTTGAGCTTGCTTGTTTTCTTGCAGACATTTCATTACCCAACTAGGTGACATCATCAGTGCTAGAAGAGAGAGGGGTTTGCAGGTAGGAGGAAGAGGAGGAGGAGACACAGTGCTAGAAGAGAGAGGGGTTTGCAGGTAGGAGGAAGAGGAGGGGGTCGTTGATGTTCTCTGAGCTTGGTCTTTTCTTGCAGACATTTCATTACCCAAACTAGCTAACGTCATCAGCATTACCCACTTAATTTGGGCAATGAAACATCTGCAAGAAAACCACCAAGCTCAGAGAGCACCCAGGACCCCTCATTTGAACCTCAAGCTACAAATACTCTCTTCTGTTGGTATATCTGGGAAAATTAGACCCTTATTATTTGGCCAAGATGTTCAATGATTCAGTGCAGGCATTCCATGAAGAAAGCTGGAGACCGTATCTGTAGGAACTTCTTGTTGTATCATATGCAAAGCAACTTGGAGCGTGTCCTCTGATGACCCTGCAACCCTTCCTGGAAAATAATTTTCTGGTGTCTCAAATGCAAAATGGGAATAGTTTCCAAGGGCTGGCCCTTTCCCAAGGGATCCCAAACTTTCATTAGTCTCAGTAGGGGAGAATGTTCGCAGCTCAGGGGCCCTTTGTGCTGTCAGAGCTTGCTTGTTTTCTTGCAGATGTTTCATGACCCAAACTGGGTACCATTTCACCAGCCTGCCTGTCAGTGCTGCTAACATTGGTTGTTCTTGCTTTGACAACATATAGAGATGCAGCCTTTTTCTCCATGATGAAATCTTCCCGAATCTTTGTCAGTTTATCCTTCAAATCTAGGGACAGTGACTGGGGCTCGGAACCTCTAGATAGTTTGGAAAGTTTGGAGATTTTGGCTTAATGTCATGGTTCAGACAGATGAAACGCTTCAAAGAACTTTGAGGCATTGTTTACCTTAAAGCATCTTTTATTCCAGTAGCATAATATCGGCACTACATAATCGAAGCCAAAATCTGAATTCCCCTAGGAATTCCCCTATTCCCTGGGCACATAGTATCAAAGCACAATTCCGTCCTCCAACTAACTGTCATAAGTCACATTCTCCAATTAGTTTGAAATGCAGGCTTTCCCTCCTTTATTCCAACCCGCCATTTCTTACCATCTCTTCTTTCAAAAGCCCCGAATTCACACACTATTGCAATAGTGTTATGTCTAACTAACTCCCATCACATTCCTCCTCCTCCTCCCCCAGCATCATCTAATTCTAAGAGTAAAGCATAAGAAAGAAAAAGGCTGCATCTCCATGTGTTGTCAAAGCAAGAACATCCAATGTTAGCAGCTTGACACTGCCATCCCTCCTGAAGCTTTGGAGTTTGCTTACAATGATCAGGGCCACATGCTTCGTAGCTGCCACTGAATATATTTTGAGCTCTTGTGGAGGAGCGAAGAAAAAGGAGTGACGTTGCCGAGAAGGAAAATAGTGATTCAGAAGGCTCAGAGGCTTTGAAAGCAGTTTCAAGTCCTCTGCCTTGACAGGAGAAGTGGGAGGCTTCAGTTTCCAGAGGCTGTGATAGCAGAATATGCACTGTGAAAATTGCAGGGCTGGCAGTCTCCCCACCTTTCTAAACAACCTTCCATTGTCAGTGGAGATTATGCTTCAGGCTAGGATGACGCGTTACCTTGACGAAAGTTGGTTTCCAAGTTTGCTTTTCGCCAAGGAGACATAAAGAGGAGACCAATAGCAACAGTCGGAAGGCAATCTCTCCGAGTGTTGGAATATGTCCTCCGGTCTTCACTGGCCCCCTTCTAGCAAATCCTTCTAGGTTACGTTGGATCCCAAAGAAACCTCGGTAAGGACAAGGACGTGAAGACACACAGTGCCATGAGCAATTCCCAGCGTAGTGTTATAATAATAATAATAATAATAATAATAATAATAATAATAATAATAATAATAATAATAGTAATAGTAGTAGTAGTAGTAGGACAATTCTCTTACCCCCATCCCAGGCAAGGCCGGGTTAATAATAATAATAAAGTTGGAAGGGACCTTGGAGGTCATCAAGTCCAACCCCCCTGCTCAGGCAGGAAATCCTATACCATTTCAGACAAATGGCTGTCCAGTCTCTTCTTAAAAACTTCCAGTGTTGGAGCATTCACTGCTTCTGAAGGCAGGTTGTTCCACTGGTTAATTGTTCTGACTGTCAGGAAGTTTCTCCTTAGTTCTAGGTCGCTTCTCTCTTTAGTTAGTTTCCACCCGTTGCTTCTTGTCCTGCCTTCAGGGGCTTTGGAGAATAGCTTGACTCCCTCTTCTTTGGGGCAGCCCCTGAGATACTGGAAGACTGCTATCCTGTCCCCCCTCGTCCTTCTTTTCGTTAAACTAGACATACCCAATTCCAGCAACTGTTCCTTATATGTTTTAGCCTCCAGTCCCCTAATCATCTTTCTTGCTGTTCTCTGCACTCTTTCTAGAGTCTCAACATCTTTTTTACTTTGCGGTGACCAAAACTGGATGCAGTATTCCAAGTGTGGCCTTACCAAGGCATTGTAAAGTGGTATTAACGCTTCACGTGATCTTGATTCTATCCCTCTATGTTACAGCAAGGATTTTCAAAGTGTCAATTGCAAAACCCATGTGTATGTATGTGTGCGCACGGGCGAGAGCCACCTAGAAGGAGGTGGTGTCAACCTTGTTTTGCAAAGCTAAAGTGAGTTTTGACAGTGTTCTCATTTGCACAACAAGCAACCGAAGCTGCAGAGAGGTCAAGGCTTGTTCCGAGTTTATTTTTATCCAGCTATTAAACAGTTTTATATAGCCATCCAATTCAGATATAGGTGACTTGGGACGGCTTACATTTTTAAAAAAATCCACCGTATAATTAAAAAAAACCATAGAAAACCCCATTCCACCCCTCCCTAGGGTGCTCATCCAGTTATAGTAGCAAGCAAGAGCCTAGAATTGTGAGCTTGCTGGTAAGATTTGCACACACAAACCCCAGGCACTGTTAAAACTCACTCTTGCTCGGCCTGAGCAAATCTGTAGCAAAGCCCCAAAATGACTCTGTGTCCCAGCTTGCACAGACTAGTGTTGCAGCTTGCCAGTTTTCAGAGAGGGCTAAATGCCAGATGGGTCGAGCCATCTGCCAGAACCTTCTGCCAGACAGAGTAATTGCCTTGATCATTTAGTTACTTGGTTATTAGTTATTCATCATTTAGTTTTGTTCCTGTGGCTGGCTGCACAAAATAATTCATCGTTTTAGAGGTATTGTGAGGCCCCTGTGTTACAAGGCTATAACCAGAAATCTAGGTTCAAATCTCTATTAAACCACGCTAGGTTAATTTTTCACTTACCCAAAAACCCTGTTGTGAAAATAAAAGGGTTTTCTGCAGGCATTTAATGAGACACAATCAAAGGTGCAATGTATGGAGATGGGGTAAGGACAGAGAGATCTGATTGGCAAATGTTAAAACCAACTGGCATGTTTTGTTCTCTTGCAAACTTTTAATCTCAGGATTATATTATTGTAATACATGGTATAACATATAATGTGATATACTTGCTCAAGCCTGACTGTTTTTTGGACGGACAGATAACTGAAGCTGAAACTCAAATGCTTTGGCCACCAAATGAGAAGAGAGAACTCCTTGAAAAACATCCTGATATTGGGAAAAAATGGAAGGCAAAAGGAGAATAATAATAATAATAATAATAATAATAATAATAATAATAATAATAATAATAATAATAATAATATAATAATAATAATAATAATAATAATAATAATAATAATAATAATAAGAGACCGAGGGACTAATTCTGGCTGCACAAGACCAAGCCTTAAAGACAAATGCATATAAAGTCAAAATTGAGAAGACAGCAACAGACAGTATGCAAAGAAGCTGAAGAAACAGTGGACCACTTGGTAAGCTGTTGCAAGAAGATTGCACAAACTGATTACAAGCAGCGGCATGACAAAGTAGCAACAATGGTGCATTGGAAGATCTGCAAAAAATATCATTTGCCTGTAAGCAAAAACTGGTGGGATCATAAAATAGAGAAAGTCATAGAAAATGATAAAATTAAACTGCTCTGGGACTTCAGAATTCAAACAGACAAGCACCTGCAACATAACACCCCAGACTTAAGGGTAGTACCAATAGTCATAGGCTCCTTGGGTGCAATCCCAAAACAACTGGAGCACCACTTGAACACAATTGGCATTGACAAATTCGCTATTAGTCAATTGCAAAAGGCAGCCTTATTAGGAACTGCTTCCATCCTGCGACGATATCTGTAATACCATCAAACATCCACATCTGCCTATCCCAGGTCCTGGGTAAGGACTCAATAGGTAGACAAAATGCCAAATCCAGTCTGAACATCTGGCTGACTATGCGATGATCAATAATAATAATAAAAATAATAATAATAAAGTTGGAAGGGACCTTGGAGGTCATTGAGTCCAACCCCCTGTTAAATAGGGTCAATGACACAACAAACATGAGTCTGGGCAAACTCTGGGAGACAGTTGAGGACAGGGGAGCCCAGCATACTTGACTTAACAACCACAATTTAGCCCCAAATTTCTGTGGTTGTGAGATATTTGTTAAGTGAGTTTTGCCGCATTTTATGACCTTTCTTACTACAATTGTTAAGTGTACCGCTGCGGTTGATAAGTTAGTAATGTTGGGAGGAACTCCCCCGTTCGGTCCTTCCAGCCGGGATTCCCCTTGACGGCGCAGCACAGAAGAAATAGATCGTGAAGCCAGCTACCGGAAAGAGGTTTAATTTCGAGGATCAGCGTTGAGTGACAATTCAGCTCGAGTCCCCGGCTAGCTAGACAGAGTGATCTTTAAATAGGGGTTTTTATACCCTTTTGTGGTTTCCAAACTTGTCATTTCTGATTGGTAACAAACTTATCATTTCTAATTGGTGAGTTTGAATCTGCCTTTTCTGATTTGTTGGTCAGTGACTATTGTTGGTTAAATTTCTTTGCTAATCCTGCCTGAAAGGTGTTAATTACTTTATTGTTGTGTCCTGATTGTTGCTAGCTGGTTCCTCATTGTGTGTGTCAAGTGTTTGCCATTTAGCCTCAGGCCAAATTGACCCAATTTAGTTGGGGTTTTCCTAGATTATTTCTTGGTTGGGCTGGGGAGGGGGTGTCCAACTCTCATCAGTAACCTGATTGTTAAGTGAATCTGGATCCCCCGTTGACTTTGCTTGTCAGAAGTTCGCAAAAGGGGATCATGTGACCCCGGGGCACAGCAACGGTTGCAAGGTATGAACCAGTCGCCAAGCATCTGAATGTTGATCACGTGATCTTGAGGATGCTGCAAAGGTCATAACTATAAAAAACGGTCATAAGTCACATTTTCCAGTGCCGTCGTAACCTTGAAACGCTCACTAAATGTTAGTGGAAGACAACCTGTACATGCTGGCTGCCAAGGGTCCACATTTTGGTCATCTGACGTGGGGATGCCGCAACAATTGTGCGAAGATCAGCTGTAGGTCATTTTTTGCAGCATCATTGTAAGTTCAAATGGCCGCGCAACACTTAGTCGTAAGGACTACCTGTCATTAAAATAGGAGAACGAACGTTAAAATCTGTGACGAAAATTGTCTGTTTTCCCCCTCTCTCATAGGAATGCACCTCGCCCTTTCTATCGGTCCGTCTCTCTCCATCTTTCTGTGCATTCATGCAGACACCATTTCAATTTTCTACTTCAGGACCTCAAATCTCAAGGTTCACTTCTCCACAGAATGGGTGCCGCCAGATGTGAGGGATTCAGGGGCCTGGCAGAGCCCAAAGACGCCCTTCTCTAGCCAAATCCTTGCATGCCACACAAAGGATTTATTCGGATGCATTTCTCATGTAGACACTGATGTGGGTCAGCACAGTCCAGCCAGTAACTTTAAGACCTGTGGACTTCAACTCCCAGAATCCCCCAGCCAGTAACTTTAAGACCCGTGCAACTCCCAGAATCCCCCAGCCAGTAACTTTAAGACTGTGGACTTCAACTCCCAGAATCCCCCAGCCAGTAAGTTTAAGACCTGTAAGTATAAGTCCTCGACTTATAACCATTTGTTTAGTGACCCTTTGAAGTTACAACGGCACTGAAAAAAGTGACCTATGACCAGCTTTCACATGACTGTGGCTGCATTCCCATGGGCACATGATCAAAATTCAGGCGCTTGGCAACTGACTCATACTTATGACGGTTGCAGCGTCCCAGGGTCCTGGGATCCCCTTTTGCGACCTTCTGAAAAGCAAAGTCAAGGGGGGAGCCAGATTCACTTAACAAACATGCTACTAACTTAACTGCAATGATTCAGTTAACAACTGTGGCAAGAAAGGTCGTAAAATGCGGCAAAACTCACTTAACAACTGTCTTAGAAACAGAAATGTTGGGGTCCATTGTGGTTGTAAGTCGAGGACTACCACTTGCTATCCAGTTTTGGTCACCACATTACAAAAAAAGATGTTGAGATTTTGGAAAAAGTACAGAGAAGAGGAACTGATTAAAGGCCCAGAAACTAAAACATATGAAGAACGATTGCAGGAATTGGGTATGGCTATCTAGAGAAAAGAAGGACTAGGGGTGGCCTAATAGCAGTATTTCAGTATTTGAGGGGCTGCCACAAAGGAAGAGGGGGTCAGCCTATTCTCTACAACCTGAAGGCAGGACAATAAACAATGCATAGAAACTAATCAAAGAGAGAAGCAACCAGGAATTAAAGAGAAACTTCCTAACAGGGAGGACAATTAACCAGTGGAACACCTTGTCTTCAGAAGTTGTGGGTGCTCCAACACTGGAGGTTTTTAAGAAAAGACTGGACAACGACTTGTCTGAAATGGTATAGGGCAGTGGTGGTGAACCTATGGCACGGGTGCCAGAGGTGGCACTCGGAGCCCTCTCTGTGGGCACACGTGCTGTTGCCCCAGCCTTGCGTCTCCCCGTGACCCCTTCCTCTCCAGTAGCCCCCCTGAAGGAGAGTCACCCCTGAGCATGGCCCATGCGGAGCAGCGCAGCCAAGGACATGGCAGCCAGGCAGCGTAGACAAGACTCTGCCCTCATGCCCCATTGTGCACAGTTGATGCTGCGGGGTGCAGGCAGAGGGCATGGCCACCATGGCATTGCTGAGCTGCCTGGGTGATCTGCAGCAGGCCCTGGAGGTGGTGAGTGGCCCTGCGGGCAGGCGGGGTGGGAGATGGGGGAGCAGAGCGGGGGCAGGGCAGGGAGTGGAGCGGGGCGGGGCCAGTTTTTGGGCACTCGGTCTCTAAAAGGTTCGCCATCGCTGGTATAGGGCAGTGGTGGTGAACCTATGGCATGCGTGCCAGAGGCGGTACTCGGAGCATTCTCTGTGGGTATGCGCACCATTGCTCCAGCCCCGCCTCCTCCCACAGCCCCCTCCTCACCAGCAGCCTCCCCCTGAGGAGAGTCACCCCCGGGCGTGGCCCACGTGAAGAAGCGCAGCCAAGGATATGGTAGCCGGGCAACGGAGACAAGACTCTGCCCTTGCACCTCATCGCACGCAGATGATGCTGCAGGGCACAGGCGGAGGGCGTGGCCACCATGGTGCTGCTGGGCTGCCTGGGTGATCTGTGGCGGGCCACGGAGGTGATGGGTGGCCCAGTGGGCAGGGCGGAGCGGGGGTGGGGGTGGTTTTGCGCACTTGGTCTTTAAAAGGTTTACCATCACTGGTATAGGGTTTCCTGCCTGAGGAGGGGGTTGGACTAGAAGACCTCCAAGATCCCTTCCAGCTTCTATTCTGATTCTAATACCTGTACTATGTATTTGGCACAGTCTGTGGTGTGGACTGTTATGACTGTTTTGTCCATTTTGCTTTTATCACTTGGTAGAGAGGAGAAAATGGTGCTTCGGTATTGTAATCCATGTAGATGGGATGAGTGACCAATGTTGATCACAGCAAACGTGACTTAAGATTCACTTAACATGGAAGGTCGTAAACTGGGGCAAAATTCACTTAACAGCCGTGCTGCTTAGCAATGGAAATGTTAGGCTGAATTGTGGTTGTAAATTGAGGACTATCCGTACCTTAGTTTGCAATAACAAGGTCCCCATTATATCTAATTTGGACCTTATTCTTTGGGGCTGCGTGTAATATGCACGTAAGCCCTCGACGGTCTGTAAATACTTTCCTTGTCACTGTGACACGTATCTTATCAACGCATCGGCCCCTGAAAAATTGTGTAGCAGTCTGCTTGACAACCCTGGGGAATTGCAGAGGCATCTGTTTCGCCCCTCATCTTTTCTTGTGTGTCAGAGTCCAGCTATGATCTTGATGGAAATGACCCAGGGCGATAATTGCTGTTCTCCGGAGAATGGCCAACTCCGCTGTGAGGACAGCATTTGGACTGAATCTCTTGCCAGTGAAACTCTGTGCTTAAGGCACAGACAATCTTTCCTAGAAACAGGGACAGCTGCTCTTATTCTTGCAGTGCCTGTTTATGTGAGCTCCTATTTACCGCAAGATTGTCAAAACTTTCCCCTGCTGATTGCAGTTGTGTGCAAGGATCAAGAGCAAGCTCCAGGTGGTAAAGAGCTAGCAGCTTTTGTGAGATCAGAAGATGGGTTGCAATGGTGATGCCACATTTGGAACATATAGCATCCAGTCCTGGCCACCGTGATACAAAACAGATCTTGAGACCCTAGACCAGTGGTTCTCAACCTTTTTAATGCCGCGACCCCCAACCGGTCGTAAGTCGAGGACTACTCAACTGGTCGTAAGTCGAGGACTACTCAACCGGTCGTAAGCCGAGGACTACCCAACCGGTCATAAGTCGAGGACTAACCAACCGGTTGTAAGTTGAGGACTTTCCTTGTCTGGGAGCGCCGCACATGCGTGATGCCGCCCACTGCGCCGGCTGAGGCATAGCTGGCAAGCGGCAGAGATGGAGCAGGCTGACCACTGGCTGGGCCACCAGCTGGCCCAGTCCAAGGGAGGTAAGGCACCTGCCGGGCCCCACACACGCCAGCAGTCCTCCCTGCACCCGCCGGCCTCCCACTTCCCACCCCTGGCCCTCTTTTACTTACATTTTTAGTAGTTGCTCAGCAGGGAGGGGTGGAAGCTTCCAGACAGCTCGCCTTCGCTGCAGACAACTTGCAGCACCATTTGCAGAATGGGAGTTTTGGCGGGCTCAGCAGGGCAGAGACAGCCTGGACAATTCCTATTGGCTTTTGAAAGCCAATAGAATTAGACTCTATTCAAGAGAGTCTATTCTATTGGCTTTCAAAAGCCAATAGAATAAAAGGGAGTAGCACAGCTAAGGAAAAGGGGAAAAAATGGTGGACTGCGTTGTTTGGCGACCCCCGTGAAATGGTCGTTCGACCCCAAATGGGTCACGACCCACAGGTTGAGAACCACTGGTCTAGTTTAACGAAGAGAAGGACTAGGGGTGACATGATAGCAATCTTTCAGTACTTGTGAGGCTGCCATAGAGAAGAGGGGTTGAGCTATTCTCGATGTCATGTATCTGACTAATAAAACACTTCAAAAAACTTTCAGATATGGTTTAACCTAAAAAAGCCTTTATTAATGTAGAGGTGTGTCAGCACGGCATGATGTATGCCAAGATCTGAATTTCCCTTCCCTTTGCACATAACATTCCAGGCATTTCCCCTCCCCTATTTTGGGGTCATAATTCACATCTTCCAATTAACCTGGAGGGCAAAGATTCATTTCTGTTCCTTTTCCCGGGCTTTCCTTACTAATCTCCTCCCTTTCTCTGTCATCTGAATTAACTCTAAAAATACCAGACAGTTCTGCATATTTTGTCAAAGCAAGAATATTCAATATTAGCAGCGTTGACACTCCAAAGCACCTGAAGGCAGTACAAGAAATAACAGATGGAAGATTATCAAAGAGAGATCCAACCTAGAATTAAGGAGAAACTTCCTGTTAGAGAGCACAATCAATCAATGGAATGGGTTGCCTCCAGAAGTTGTGGGTGCTCCATCACTGGAGATTTTCAAGAAGAGAATGGACAGCCACTTGTCTGAAATGTATAAGGTCTCCTTCAGAGGGTTGGATTAGAACAGAGGTCTCCAACCTTTTGGGCACCAGGAACTGATTCTGTGGAGAAAGTTTTTTCCATGGACCGAAGGGTGCGTAGTTTTGCGTGCTGCCTGCATCCCACGGATGGGGCTTTGCTTGTTTGTGCGGACCAGTTGCTCGCATGCTACGGCCTCTGTTCTAGATTCTACAAGGAATGCTGGAATTCTGCTTTCTTGTTAAGAGGGCACAACAACAGAATCTTGGACATCTGACATTGCTTCCCTCTCTCCTCTTTATCCCATGGGTAACCTGACTTTATTGTTATAGGGTAGATAAAAGAATTATATATAAAAAAAGAATTTTGAAAGCCTTATCAAAAAGAAGGAAGAAGAAGGAGGAGGAGGAGGAGGAGGAGGAGGAGGAGGAGAAGAAGAAGAAGAAGAAGAAGAAGAAAGATGATGATGATGATGATGATTTATCCCACTTCATTCCCAAATAGCCTCAACTCTCTCTTTTAGTACTTGACATATGATTGGGATCAGAATTCCCTTCCTAAGCAAGGTGGTTGTTCAATGAGTCATGCCTAAATTTATGACCTGCTTTGAAGGTTGTGGGAGCACCACACCTCTTTGCTTCTCATTAAAGCAGCCCATCTTTTTTCAACCTTCACCATGAGCCCCAAAGAAGATGCAGCTGCTTTCAAGAGCTTGGGGTAGTTAATGTGATTCTCTCCCCCAGAAGCCAAAGGAGAAAAGGGAAGGTCAGGGGTGAGGCGAGGAGACTGAACATAAAGCAGAGTGGTACTCTCCTGGTGTGAAGTCCAACACACTGCCACCAAATTGTTTCCAAAATGTGCACAGCCCTAATGCTTTATTGCACTGTGGGAGGATGTGCTGTTTAATTGGGACGCAGCTTAATTTCAAATGTTAGGGAGTGCGAGCTTCAGCGATCTTTCACAAATGATTGAATAATTAACAGTAGAAATGCTTTCGTGTTTTAATTTGCAATCAAATATTTAAAACAATGCCATCACCCCCACCTTGCCTTCTTCAGCTGGGGTCAAAGCCTGATTGGCTGAGTTGCTTCTTTGCATATCTCCTGCATTTATAGCTCCAGCTGATAATTCTTGCTGAGGCTCTGCTCTTTCCTGGCTGGGGACCAGCCAAGTGGCAATTATACGCACCTAGAGACGTTGGCCCGGAGCCAGCAGCGCATGTGTTGGCAGCTGTACTTGCCAATGCGAAGGCCTCTTTTATACAACGGCAGCAGAGGTGGAAAAGAGGCAGATAAAATCACAGTTGCTCTCCTTTCCTCCAAAGAGCTAATCCAGGAAGGATGCTTCCCCCATCAGCTCTCCCCGACAGAAGTCCCATGCGTGCTTGTTTGTTTTGTGTGAACGAGGTCAAGATGGCCCTGCTTCATGCATTATGTTAAGCTCAGGTTTATTTTAGGAAGAGAGGTCTGAACTCTCTCTTGCTTTGAGATGAAACGGGCCGAGCTGCCCTTGGCTCTGGAGCCTTCGGAAACAAACGGATCCTGATTGCTTTCTATCACGATGGCATTCTCTTTTAGAATGGCATTCTCTTTCCTCCCTCCCTCTCCCTCCACAAATTTAAATTTGAGATCAGGCTGTTTTGGAGAGAGGAAGGAAAGAGATGCCGTGTTGTCTCACGTGTTGGCAATTTGAGCTCCCACAACTCCGGTTGTGGTTAGAGTTACCCTAATACATTCTGGCTGAATTCACAAGGTACCCTAAGCCAGGGGTCCCCAACCCCTGGTCTGTGGACCGGTACCGGGCCGTGACATGCCAGCAACCGGTCCGCACAAAGAACCAAAGCCTCATCCGTAGGATGCAGGCAGCACACAAAAATCACACAATCTCCGGTCCGTGGACAAACCTTTCTCCACGGAACCGGTCCCTGGTGCCCAAAAGGTTGGGGACCCTTTCCCCAAGCCACAACTTTAGCAAGACAGCAAGTGGCTGTGGATTTCGGGGCCCACTGATTCCAGGACTTCACCATTTGGGGTGATGGATAGGGTTGCACTGCCCTAGAGTCTAGACAGATGCAGTGTACAATCTGGCAGGTCCCAGGAGACTCATAACTTGAGAAGCTTGAGAAGGAAGTGGCAATTGTGGCTAGGAGAACCTTCGCATAGCTTTGTCTTTTGCGCCAGTTGCACTCGTCCCTGGATCGGCAGATGTGTGACGAACTGATTTTGATTCATTTGAAAAATAGGTATTTTCAGAATGTGGCTGTGTAGCAATGTAGTGAACAGAGATTTTGAAACTGGGCATGAATTCTGAAAGAGAGCTTTGCTTAGTACAGTGGTTCTCAACCTTTTTAATGCCGGGACCCTCAACTGGTCGTAAGTCGAGGACTACTCAACCAGTCGTAAGTCTAGGACTACTCAGCTGGTGCAACACCATTTGCAGAATGGGACTTTTGGCGGGCTCAGCAGGGCAGAGACAGCCTGGACAATTCCTATTGGCTTTTGAAAGCCAATAGAATTAGACTCTATTCAAGAGAGTCTATTCTATTGGCTTTCAAAAGCCAATAGAACAGCGTTCTCAACCTTTGGGTCGCGATCCCATTTGGGGTCGAATGACCATTTTACGGGGGTCACCAAACAACGCGATCCGCCATTTTTTCCCCTCAGGGGGCGCTGCCGCGCATGCGCGCTGCGCATGGGGACGCCGCTGCGCATGGGGCCGCCGCCGCGCATGCATGCCGCACATGGGGGCGCCGCCACGCATGCGCAGCGTGTCCTTATGACCGGGGTCACCGTATAAAAAGGTTGAGAACCACTGCAATAGAATAAAAGGGAGTAGCACAGCTAAGGAAAAGGGGGGAAAATGGCGGATTGCGTTGTTTGGCGACCCCCGTGATGGGGTCCTGACCCACAGGTTGAGAACCACTGGCTTAGTATCTGCCTTTATCGAGCCAAAGTCTTACAGAACTATTTGCTGTGAGCCTTCAGCTCATCTTCTTTCAAGTAAGTCTAGTCCAACAAAGAGAAGGACTAGGGATGACGTGGTAGCAGTTTTCCAATATTTGAGGGGAGATTTTTCATCACTAGAGATTTCTTAGAAGAGCTTTCATAACCATTTGTACGGAATGCTATGAAAGTAGGCAAACTGGTAACTTTCTGATATCCGGGATGGCAGCTCCTATGATCCTTTGCTATTGATCAAGTTAGCTTAGGCTGGTGTAAGTTGGAGCCCTAACAGAATACAAAATAGCCGAGTTGGAAGGGACCTTGGAGGTCTTCTAGTCCAACCTCCTGCTCAAGCAGGAGACCTTATACCATTCTGAACAAGTGGCGGTCCAGTCTCTTCTTAGAAACCTCTAGTAATGGAGCACCCACAACTTCTGAAGGCAAATTGTTCCACTGATTAATTGTTCTCACTTGTTAGGAAGTTTCTCCTTAGTTCCAGGTTGCTTCTCTCCTTGATTAGTTTCCATCTGTTGCTTCTTGTCCTGCCTTCAGGCGCTTTGGAGAATAGCTTGACCCTTTGTGGCAGTCCCTCAAATATTGGAAGATGCTATCATGTCACCCCTAGTCCTTCTCTTCATTACAATAGACATACCCAGTTCCTGCCACAGTTCATCATATGTTTTAGCCTCCAGTCTCATATGTTTTAGGTCTTCCCTGCACACTTTCTAGAATCTCAACATCTTTTTTTCCACCTTTGGGGGAGGGGACCAGAGAATGTCCTCCTGACCTTAAGTGTCATCATTCTGGATTTTAAGTATTTTATGTAGCACTTTGCATAGTGAAGTGGCTCACTCATGAATATAATTAATGTGGCTGGCATGTTAAAAAATATATGTCCTTCTGAGCCAGTATGGTTCAACTCATAAACATTCATCACATCCAGTCCACAGTGAAACAGGAATATCATAAAAAACCGTTCTTCTAAACAGAAAAACCCCTCCTTCCCACACATTACACACAGAGTTTCTTTTGTTTGTGTGTGCCTAGAAATATAAAAAAATGTCCTAGAATGATTTTCTTTAATGCATACCTCTTGTTTGCCTTGACTTCATCCCAGCAGAAAACAAGGTGCTGAAACTGAGATGTCGGCATCCCTGTTATTTTTTTAACAGTGTGTTTATTTACACATTTATATCCTTTTACACATCCTTCCAAGTTTGGTAAAATGAGGATCCAGATTGTTGGGGGCAAGAGGCTGAATCTGTAAAATGCTTAGAGAGTGTTGTAAAGCACTGTGAAGTGGTGTATAAGTCTAAAGGCTGTTGCTATTGCCACCTTTCCCATTTCCTTCTTCCCTCCCTCCATCCCTCCCTCCCTCCCTTCCTTTTCCTCTTCAATCTCCTTCCTTCTCCATCTCCTTCTTTTCTCCTTCAATCTCTCTCTCTCCCTTCCTTCCTTCCCTCTTCCCTCCCTCCCTCAATACTGACTGGTTCCAAGTTGACTCAACCTTCCATCCTTCCAAGGTTAATAAAATGAGGACCCAGATTGGGGGGGGGGGAAAGGCTGACTCTTAAACAGCTTAGAGAGGGCTGAAAGCACTGTGAAGCGGTATATAAGACTAAGGGCCAAGTGCTATTTGACGTTCCCTTCATGACTGCATGATTCATTTAACAATGACAGTGGTTTGCTTAGCAAACAGGGCAAGGAGGTCATCAAACTGAGCGTGGTTCACTTAAACAACCCCCTTGTATAGCAGTGGAAATTCTGATCCCAAATGTGGTTGTAAGCCGAGGACTGCAAGTGGTCCTCAACTTACAACAATTCGTTTAGTGACCGTTCAAAGTTACAACGGCAGTGAAAAAAGGGACTTAGGACCATTTTTTTTACACTCACGACCGTTGCAGCATCCCCAGGATCACGTGATCAAAAATCCGGACACTTGGCAACTGACTCGTATTTATAATAATAATAATAGACCTTGGAGGTCTACACCATTTCTTAAAGCTGTTCCACTGATTGATTGTCTTTCTCCTTAAAGATATCAAACTAGACATTTATAAGAGTCTCAAGTGGTGACCAAAACTGGATTATTCCAAGTGTGGCCTTACCAAGGCATTGGCTCATTTCTATTCTTTTAAACCATATTCAGATAAATGTTTAATTTTTAACTATTCCATCGAATAATCCAATCATCTAATCTTTTGAATCTATTCACAGCATTGCGTTTTTCTCAAGATCAATTACACTTAAATATCTAAAACCTTTCCCCCATATAAACCATCCCAACATTTTTATATTTCTCATATCATTAAAAAAAAGAATTAAAAAAGTAAATAAAAAAATACTGTGTTACTTGAGGGACCTGTCCCTCTTAAACTAAAATACAAGAAATGCAAAATGTTCTGTGGACGGAGGCTTCATAGGATGAAAAGTAGCTATCTCTAAATTTGCAAAAGACTTGCGGTGTTGTGGGAATAACAGCCTTTATTGTGAATAATTTCCACTTCTTTTGAAATGGAGCTCAAGGAGGTGGCTAGAAAAAGCCCTGCATGCTTGTGGTCTCAAACACAGCCATGATGTAAAACAGGCTGGACACTTTGGATATCTAAAAGCTCTACATCTCATCCGCTGGCAATTTTGGTGGCCGGGGCTGAAACGGGATGTGGAAAACTATGTAAAAAGTTGTACTGTATGTGCCACAATGAAAAGAATCCCAGAGAAAACTCCTGGGTTACTGCAGCCAGTGGCAGACCCTTCTCAACCCTGGGAAGAAATAGCTATGGACTTTATAGTAGACCTACCCGAAAGTAAAGGAAATACTGTCATCTGGACTGTGATAGACCTGTTCTCATTTCATTGCCTGCAAAGGACTCCCATCTGCCCAACGACTGACTAAATTGTTCCTGAAACATATCTACCAGCTGCATGGCACCCCTAAGCGAATAATTTTGGACAGGGGGGTGCAGTTCACAGCGAAGTTTTGGAGGAGTTTTCTTAAATTAATTGGATCATCTCAAGGCTTATCATCTTCTTTTCATCCGGCCACCAATGGGGCTGCAGAATCCGCTAACAAAATGGTGGAACAATATCTCAGATGCTACGTTTCCTACCAACAGACAAACTGGACTGACCTCCTCCCTTTCACAGAGGTAACGTATAGTAATTCTGTGCACAACAGTACTGGTAGGAACTAAGTACAGATACTGTAGTCCTTGATTTACAACTGTAATACCTGTTGCTAAGCAAGACGGTTCATAAGTGAGTCATGCCTGATTTTATGACCTTTTTGGCCATGGTTATGAAATGAATCACTGACGTTAAGTGGACCATGAGGTTGTTAAGTAAATCTGGCTTTCCCATCAACTTTGCTTGTCAACAGCTGACTAGGAAGGCCACAATTGATGATCACAGGAACCTGGGACACTGCAATGATGGTATGCACATGCTGGTTGCTAAGCCCTCAAATATTGAACATGTGAACATGGGGATGCTGTGACATGTGAGGACTGGAGATAAATCTCTTTTTTTTCCAGTGCGGTGATAATTTCAAATGGTCAGTAAACGAAGGCTTGTAACTCAAAGACCACCTGTAATGAATAAATAAGTAGCTGTCACTTTATCTGACAGTGATAAAATGTCACTTTATTTGGAAGTGATAAAGATCCCCCTTATTTTCCTAGGGGTGTTGTACAGGATACCTCCCTTTTGTATTGCATCCAGTTTTGGTCACCATATTATAAAAAAGATGTTGCGACTCTGGAAAGAGTGCAGAAAAGAGCAATAGAAATGTTTAGGGGGCTGGAGGCTAAAACGTATGAAGAACGGTTGCAGGAATTGGATGTGTCTAGTCTAATGAAAAGAAGAATTAGGGGTGACATGATAGCAGTGATCCAATATCTAAGGAGCTGCCACAAGAAGAGGGGGTCAGGCTGTTCTCCAAAGCACCTGAAAGCAGGACAAGAAGCAACGGATGGAAACTGACCAAAGAGAGAAGCAACCCAGAACTAAGGAGAAATTTCCTGACAGTGAGAATAATTAACCAGTGAAATGACTTGCTTTCAGAAGTTGTGGGTGCTCCATCACTGGAGGTTTTTAAGAAGAGGCTGGACAGCCATTTATCTGAAATGGTATTGGGTCTTCTGCTTGAGCAGGTGGTTGGACTGGAGAGCCTCCAAGGTCCCTTCCAACTTTATTATTCTCTGTTCTATGTTAGGTCAACCTATTTCCCAAAGCAACTGAAAGCAGGAAAGAAGCAGCGGATGGAAATTAATCAAGGAGTGAAGCAACCTAGAACTAAGGAGAAATTTCTTGACAGTGAGAACAATTAGCCAGTGGAATGGCTTGCTTCCAGAAGTTGTGGGTGCTCCATCATTGGAGGCTTTCAAGAAGAAGCTGAATAGCCGTTTGTCTGGAATGATACAGGATCTCCTGCTTGAGCAGGGAGTTGGGCTAGAAGATCCTCAAGGTCTCTTCCAACTCCGTTATTCTGTTATTCCTTTTTTAGTCACAGATCCCTCCTAATTCATCTTGTGTGAATTCAAACAGTGGAACTTTAGAAGATTTGGTTACCATAATGGATGCACCATCCTTGCTACAACCCCTACTCTAAGCTAAAATATTTATTTCTCTCTCTCTCTTTCTCTCTCTCTCTCCCTCCCTCCCTCTCCCTGTCCCTGTCCCTGTCCCCCCTCCCTGTCCCTGTCCCTCTCCCTGTCCCTGTCCCTCTTCCTCTCTCCCTCTCTCTCGCTTCCTCCCTCTCTCTGTCTCCCTCTCCCTGTCCCTCTCCCTCTCCCTGTCTGCCTCCCTCTCTCTCCCTCTCTTCCTCTCTGTCTCCCTCTCCCTCCCTACCTCTCTCCTTGTCCCTCTCCCTGTCCCTGTCTCTCTCCCTCTCTCTCTTGCTTCCTCCCTCTCTCTGTCTCCCTCTCCCTCTGTCCTTCCCTCTCTCCCTCCCTCCATCCCCCCTCCCTCTCTCTCGCTTCCTCCCTCTCTCTCTCCCCCTCTCTCTCCCTCTGTCCCTCTCTCTCTCCCTTCCTTCCTCCCCCCTCCCTCTCTCTCTCTCCCTCTCCCCCTCCCTCCCTCCATTCCCCCCCTCTCTCTCACATTGGAAAGAATATATCTGCTTTGCACTAAGAAGAAAAAAAGTGGAATTGCTAGAACGCAGCTTTACCCTGTCATGTTGATTATTATTGCTGTGCACACCCACAAAAGCGGCACATACACTCTCTGACATTGTGGCTACAGATTAAGGCATGTGCCCCTTTGTCATGAGTTTAATTTGCCTGATGGTTATTAATTCTGGAATAAGAAGCTTTGGGCAACCAATTGCACATCCTGGCAACAGGACCGAATGACACGTCAAACCTGGCAAGCTTGAAATGCATTTGGGCATGTGCTCACGTATGCCGAGGATTGCTCAAAGAATATTAGCAAATCAAATTAGACTGAGGAGAGTTAACAGGGAGGTGCAGCTGCGCAGGAGCCCCCCCCCATTCAGTATAAGACTGTTGAAAAATACAGTCAAAGGTCTCTACTAACTCTGCACCCTGTTCTGTGGCTGTGTTGCCGTTGTACTAATGAGTGAAAGTGCAAAAAAGGGACGTTGTCCTCGGGGCCTGGGCGCTGGCTGCTCCCTTAGGCCTGGCTGTGTGGCTTGTCAGTGCAGGCAGCTGGTCAAATCTAATAACCTGAGAAAACAAGACCATGCTTGAAGAACAAGGGCAAGAAGATCTGAAGTTATTGCAAGGCAGAAAATGTCTCTTGTGTGTATGTGTGTGTGTGTTTTCCCATACTGGTTCTCTCCTGTTTTCCAAAGCACCAGAAGTTAAGACAAGACACAATGGATGGGAACTAATCAAAGAGAGAAGCAACCTGGAATTAAGGAGAAACTTCTTGACAGTGAGGACAAGCAACCAGTGGAACAGCTTGCCACCAGGAATTGTAGGTGCTTCTCACTGGAAGTTTGAAAGAAGAGACTGTTTGAAATGGTCTAGGGCAGACATGACAAACTCGTGACGTCACGTGACGTCGCGCAATGTATCGGGACAGTTTTGCCCTTACCGGCAATGGGGTGGGCCCAGCTTCCGTGTGACGTGTCCAGCCCGCGGGACACAAACAGGGAGGCATTGCTGGTGGTTTGCTTTACTCCTGCTGATGGCTGAGACCTTTCCGTAGAAATTATGTGGAGGCTCTTTTGCGAAAGAGTTTCTTTGCTTTGGCATTTTGCCCCCCCCCGAATAAATATCAAATCCATTAGATAATTCTGTGATCTGAATCATGATCCTTCGGTGGCAAGCTATGTGTGTTATTTGCGTGCCCGCCAAGCACTCAACCATCCTGGTTTTTTGTCCCCTTCTCCCACTCCTCCCCTCCTACGCGATCCACCCACCTCCCAGCCCCCTTCCCCCAAAGCCTAAATGTAATATTCAAACCACGTTCATTCTTCTTGGTCCCCACAGGATGCTGGAGCAACACAAGCTGTGTCTTGCTGGTAAGATTTTCAGGAGAGGCTTGCATCATTAAAAAGAAAAAAGAAAAAGATTAAAACTGTTCCCAGAGAAAACTCCCCCGGGATGTGGGGAGGGGCAATGGAAATAAAAATGTAATGAGATTCACTTTTGACTTTCTGGAGATGCTTTTTCTCCAGTCTTGCTGTTTTCTAAAGGAGCGGCTGCAGATTCACAGCCTGGCCCCCCTTCAATCTCTGAAGACCATGAAATAGCATTAATTAGTTATTCATTTATTCATCAGTGTGAAAGAGATGAAGAGGGACACCTGATTCTCAGCCAAAGTCTGGTCATTATCACATGCCAGTAATGCCACCTTTGCTTTAACCAACTGCCTTCCTTGATGTTAAATTTAGCCTGGTTTAAACATATTTGTTTCCTCCCTCCCTCCCTCCCTCCCTCCCTCCCTCCCTCCTTCCTTCCTTCCTTCCTTCCTTCCTTCCTTCGTTCCCTTGTTCCTTCCTTCCTTTTCCTTCCTCCCTCCCTCCCCCTCCTTCCCTCCCTTTTCCTTCCTTCCTTTGTTGTTGTTAGTTGTGAAGTCGTGTCTGACTCATCGCGACCCCATGGACCACGTTCCTCCAGGCCTTCCTGTCCTCTGCCATCTTCTGGAGTCCATTGAAGTCACACCTCTTGCTTCAGTGACTCCATCCAGCCATCTCATTCTCTGTCGTCCTCTTCTTCTATTGCCCTCAATCTTTCCCAGCATTAGGCTCTTCTCCAGTGAGTCCTTCCTTCTCATTAGGTGGCCAAAGTACTTGAGTTTCAACTTCAGGATCTGGCCTTCTAAAGAGCAGTCGGGGTTGATCTCTTCTAGGACCGACCAGTTTGATCGCCTTGCAGTCCAGGGGACTCACAGAAGTCTTCTCCAGCACCATAGTTCAAAGGCCTCAATTCTTTGGCGCTCAGCCTTTCTTATGGTCCAATGTTCACAGCCATACATTCCCTTCCTTCCTTCCTTCCTTCCTTCCTTCCTTCCTTCCTTCCTTCCTTCCTTCCTTCCTTCCTTCCTTCCTTCCTTCCTTCCTTCCTTCCTTCCTTCCTCCCTCCCTCCCTTCCTTCCTTCCTTACATACATATATATATATATATACATACATACATACATACATACATACATACATACATACATACATACATACATACAACACCTTACTAACAATTGCAGGATTACATAGCCATGGGGATCATTCCTGCTGATCCTAACAAGTTTTATTTTTGAGAAGAGATGGGATCTTTCTAATCAATGACTTGGGCTAAACTCAGCGATCCTTTGCTGACTTCTAAAAAAGGCATCTTCCGCTAAGGCAGTTCTTTGGGGCGCTCTTCAGCCTCTGCTGAAGGCATCTCTAAGCCAAGAAGAGATTCTCAGTCCGGTTCTCTGCCAGATAAATTTCACTGTCCAAAAGTCCTATTTAATATTCTTTTGACGTTTCAGGACCATTGATTTGCATCAGGGCTGGTGAACCCTTGGAATTTTGAGTGTATTCTATAGATGTTCACTCAGAGTAGCTGCCATGCACCCATTTCAATCAATAAGCACAACCCCATTTATATTTAAGGAATTCCAAGGGGATTTTGGAGGCCTGAGAAACATTCCTGAAAAACAAAATGGTTGAGGCTAGCACCTTGCAGGAAGATATTTCAGTCTTTCACGTTTTTAAACATTCTGATCAAATTGGAGCACATGTGAAGCTTATGCTGGAAGGGGTATCTGCAGGCATGTTCAAAGGCAGACACGACACATTGAGAAATCCACTGTAAGTCTTTGCATTTTACCTCCTGGAGCAACAGAAAATAAATTTGTTCAGTCATCTGCGGGATAACCATTCGAATGGTGGAAAATGGCTATCGGTTCATCTCTCACTTATCGCTCAGCTGGGATAAGCAAATTTCGTGGTGTCAACGTATGCCAGAAAGTAGCTTTCAAGGGATGGCTATTGAGAGATTGATGATACGGTAGGTCCTTTGTGGTGAACTGTTGTGCAGATTAACCGGCAGAAATAGCCAAAGAGTCCTGTGTGATGCCTGGAAGCAGAGGCAAGCACTTTTGTAAAGTCTGTAGGAAAATATAATAAAATAGACAAAAGATTATTTTGATGCAAAATGCATTGCTGCTGAGAATCAGACTAATAGATGAATCTTGATGCAGAAGCTTTCTAAATACATTATAAAGCAGTGGTGGCGAACCTATGGCATGCGTGCCAGAGGGGGCACTCAGAGCCCTCTCTGTGGGCATGCACGCTGTCGCCCCAGTGCTGCCTCCCCCTGTGGCCCCCTCTTCACCAGCAGCCTGGAGGAGAATCGCCCCTGAGCAGCACAGCCAAGGATATGGCAGCTGGGCAGCGGGGACAAGACACTCCACTCGCGCCCCGTCACGCACAGATGATGCTGCAGGCGGAGGGCGTAGCTGCCATGGCGCTGCTGGGCTGCCATGGCGATATGTGGCAGGCCATGGAGGCGGTGGGCGGCCCTGTGGGTCGCCGGGATGAGGGCGGAGCAGGGACGGGGCTGGGGCCAGGGGCGAAGCAGGAGCAGGCGGGGGCGGGTTTTGGGCACTCGGCCTCTAAAAGGTTTGCCATCACTGCTATAAAGCAATGGCATAGAACATAGAATAATAGAGTTGAAAGGGACCTGGAAGGTCTTCTCCAACCCCTGCTCAAGCAGGAGACCCTGCACCATTTCAGACAAATGGTTGTCCAGTCTATTTTGGAAAGCTTCCAATGATGGAGCACCCATAACGTCTGGAGGCAAGCCGTTCCATTAGTGGATTGCTCTCACCCTTAGGAAATTTCTCCTTGGTTCCTAGGTTGCTTTTTCTTGCTTAGTTTCCATCTATTTCCATCTATTGTTTCTTGTCTTGCCTTTTGGTGCTTTGGGAAATAGTTTGACTCCCTCGTCTTTGTGGCACTCCTTAGATATTGGATCACTGCTATCATGTCACCCCTAAATCTCCTTTTCATTAGACTAGACCAGGGGTAGGCAACCTTGGCTCTTTTATGACTGGTGGACTTCAACTCCCAGAATTCCTGAGCCAGCCACGCTGAGGGGAAAGGGAGAGTTTCCAAGCTGAGCTATGGAAACTTCCAGGAATTCTGGAAGTTGAAGTCCATGAGTCATAAAAGAGCCAAGGTTGCCTACCCCTGGACTAGACATATCTAATTTTTGTAACCGTTCCTCATATATTTTAGCCTCCGGGTCCCTAATCATCCTTGTTGCTCTTCTTTGCACTCTTTCCAGAGTCTCAACATCTTTTTTATATTGTGGTGACCAAAACTGGATGCAGGATTCCAAGGATGGCCTTACTATGGCTTTGTAAAGCGGTACTAGAACTTCGTGTGATCTGATTCTGTCCCTCTGTTAAACGCAGCCTAGGATTGCCTTGGCTAATTGGCAAGAGACCCCTTGTTCCATTGCTTTTTTCATGTTTTTCCCCCATTTCAAATCTATTCATTTTTCTTTATTTTAATTGTTCAGCTTCATTGTTAACACTTCGTGTTACATGTTGGTGGTGCTGAACGTATAAGCCAGTGATGGTGAACCTTTTAGAGACTGAGTGCCCAAAAACCTCCCTGCCCCCCCTCCTGCCCCCGCCTCTGCCCCCGCTCTGCCCCTGCCCACCCTGCCCTGCCCCCACCCCGCCCACCCACAGGGCCACCCACCACCTCCATGGCCCGCTGCAGATTGCCCAGGTGGCCCAGCAGCACCATGGTGGCCACACCCTCTGCCCGCACCCTGCAGCATCATCTCCACGCAATGAGGCACGAGGGTGGAGTCTTATCCCTGCTGCCCAGCTGCTATGTCCTTGGCTGCGCTGCGCTGTGCGGGCCGCACCTGGGAGCAATTCTCCTCTGGGGGGGGCTGCTGGTGAGGAGGGGGCCACGGGGGGAAGTGGGGCTGTAGCAACAGTGCGCGTGCCCACAGAGAAGGTTCTCAGTGCCACCTCTGGCACGCATGCCATAGGTTTGCCACCCGTGGACTATAAGCCAAATATTTCACTGGCAATTAACTATATTTTTAAACTAGGAATGTTTCTGCATTCTCCTGACTCCGGGTTACTAGCTGAACGTGGAGTCCTGGATGCAGGTAGCCCTTAACTTCAACCATTCATGCAGTGACTATTCAAGCTTACAATGGCTCTGCAAAAAGAGTCCTCATACTTACGACCATTGCTGGAACCCGTGGTCACATGATCAGAATTTGGGAGCCTGGCAAAAAGCCCCGAATGGCTTTTCTAAATGTGGAATACAGGCAGTCCTTGACTTACAACCATATGTTTCGTGATTGTTCAAAGTTACCATGGCATTGAAAAAAAAAGTTACAACAGACCTCAGACCTATGACCATTGCAGCAGTGATGGGATTCAAATAGGTGAACAACTGGTTCTCTGTGTGGATGCCACTTCCGGAAGTCCATTCTGGACCTGGGCAACAAAACATTAGCTACCGGTTCTGCCAAAGTGGTGCGAACTAGTTGAATCCCACCACTGCATCGCAGCCTCCCCAGGGCCACATCCTCAAAATCTGTGTGCTCGGCAACTGGCATGTAGCTAAAATGGTTGCTGCACGCCAGCATTGTGTGATCTCCATTTGTGGTTTTCCCAGTTGCAATGCATGGCTGTGAATGTTTGACCATAAGAAAGGCTGAGCGCCAAAGAATTGAGGCATTTGAACTCTGGTGCTGGAGAAGACTCCTGTGAATCCCTTGGACTGCAAGGCGTTCAAACCGGTCAGTCCTAGAAGAGATCAACCCCGACTGCTCTTTAGAAGGCCAGATCCTGAAGTTGAATCTCAAGTACTTTGGCCACCTAATGAGAAGGAAGGACTCCCTGGAGAAGAGCCTAATGCTGGGAAAGATGGAGGGCAAGAGAAGAAGGGGACGACAGAGAATGAGATGGCTGGATGGAGTCACTGAAGCAGGAGGCATGAGCTTCAATGGACTCCAGAAGATGGTAGAGGATAGCAAGGCCTGGAGGAACATTGTCCATGGGGTCGCGATGGGACAGACACGACTTCGCAACTAACAACAGCAGCCGGCTTCCAACAAGCAAAGTCAATGGTGGAATCTGGATTTGCTTAATGACTGAGTGATTCATTTAACGACTGCAGTGATTTGCTTAACAATCAGGGAAAACACGGTAATAAAATCAGGTGTGGCTCACTTAACAATTGCAATGGAAATTTGGGGCCCAGTTGTGGTTGGAAGTCAAGGACTTCCTGTAACTGATAACACAAAGGTTTTCTATCGATTCTTTTGAAACCCTTTCTGACCCCTGACCCCGAACCAGCAGGCCACAATGTGGATTATAAATTTAATCTATTTGGGGGATCAAGGGAGCGATGGCACGTGCTTATTTAGCTATTCTTCACTTGTACGGGTGACTCTCGACTTACGACCAGAGTTGAGCCCCAAATTTCTGTTGCTAAACAAGGCACTTGTTAAGTGAGTTTTGTCCCATTTTACGACCTTTCTTGCCACAGTTATTAAGTGAATCTTCACAGTTGCTCTGTTGGTAACACGGTGGTGAAGTGAATCTGGCTTCCCCGTTGACTTTGCTTGTCAGAAGGTCACAAAAGGTGAAGACTGCAACCGTCATAAATATGGGCCAGTTGCCAAGCATCCAAATTTTGATCACATGACTATGGGCAGGGGTAGGCAACCTTGGCTCTTTTAGGACTTGTGGACGTCAACTCCCAGAATTCCTGAGCCAGCATGGGAGAACTATGGCCCCCTTGATGACTTCCGGACTTCAACTCCCAGAATTCCTGAGCCAGCATGGGGAAACTATGGCCCCCTTGATAACTTCCGGACTTCAACTCCCAGAATTCCTGAGCCAGCATAGCTGGCTCAGGAATTCTGAGAGTTGAAGTCCACGAGTCATAAAAGAGCCAACTCCTGACCATGGGGATGGTGCACTGGCAGTAAGCATGAAAACTAGTTATAAGTCACTTTTTTTGAATGGGCACTAAACGAGCAGGTGTAAAGTATATGCTTTCAGAATCTATAGACTCTAGGTGATTAGCAACCATACAAACCACATCAATGATTTTCTTTCTTCTATATGGTTATAGATCCTTTTTATGTCATGATTGTGCAGGAACAGCCATCAACAATGTAAATCATAGCTGTCTAAATTTTAATTTGATCTTTTATAAGAAGGCTGGCATTACCCTGTCTTTTCTAGCAAGGTTCTTATTCATTTCAAAGGTGTGTTGAAGGTCTAAAAAAAGGTGAGAATAAAAATTAGGGCTGGAATGAAATGTATTTTTTCCAAACCAGTCAAGAATTTTGTGACATTTGAAAGAATAATTGGTTTTGGCTCAGGTTTCCTTGGACAATAATCAGAGATTCTGCTGGTTCTATCAGAAATTGAAGAGGAATGAATGGCAAAGACCAAAACATAATGTCTAAATGCTAAATGGGGTGAATTCTGTTCTGTTAAAATCTGATGCACCTTTCTGGACTCCATGCAGTCCTTGAAACACTGATTTCCACCCATTTTTGGAAGAGTTTAATCTTTGGTTATTCATACTAGTTCCTCCCAGGGGTATTTTTGCAACTGTTATTTGGACTGGATTTCTAGACTCTGCTTCAAGATCAGGACATAATGAAATGGCCAGTAATGACTGGAAAGATAAAAATCTGATCAGCATTGCAGCAGAGTAAATGGCTGGTATTGATATATGGAAATTGCTCCCAGATCAGATACCTGATATTTTCATTCTCTCCTTTCAAATCTTCCTCTATTTCTAGAATTATTCAGTTTCTTCTAACCTACATGTAAGCAGGAACACAAATCCTATTATTGATCTGGTGGCTTGGAGATTATGGCTGTTGTAGCCCAATTATCTGAAGTATTGAGTAAGGAGAGTTAATTCCTTAGAATTTAAGGAGGCCCATGACAATTACACCTTCATTCCCAAATGACAGAATGCCTAAAAAAAAAAAAAGGTCTCCATTGAATACTGTACCTGGCCCTCTTTTTGTTTCTTTCTTGTCGTGCTTGTGCTGCAAAACTCGACCATTTGCTATTCTTGTTTGCATAATATTGGAAATCAGTTTACACCTCACATAGAAATCTCAATGGGGAAGCTACATATTTACTTACTTACTATTTATTTATCTATATCTTGCCTTTATTATTTTTTTACAAATAACTCAAGGCCGCAAAGATATCCGACTCACCTTCCTCCTCCTATTTTCCCCACAACGACAACCCTTTGAGGTGGGCTGGGCTGAGACAGAAGGACTGGTCCAAAGTCACCCAGTCGGCTTTCATGCCTCAGGTGTCCAGCCTTTGCTTCAACGCATCCAGCTATGGGAATCCGCCATTCCTGTGGGTCAATGATTTCACGGTTGAACTGTCGACGGTTTCCCCAATGTTCAGTCGGAATCTATTGGCCAAAACCTTACTCCATGACCTGCCTTCTGGAATGGAGGAGAACGGGCCTTGATCTTTTTCTGGGCGACTGTCTTTCCATTGTTTGGTGAGTGTACTATCTCCTCCCTTAGTCTTGAGAAAACTACATGCTTTTGAGCTCTTCATCTTCATTGCCATACTCTGACCCTTTTCTAATGCCACTAAATCCTGCCTAAAGTGATTCCCATACCTCCACACAGCATTGAAAGGAGAGGTCCAAGGTTGATTGGTCATGTTTAGGTAGACAAGATAGAACAGTGGTGGCGAACCTATGGCACGCATGCCAGAGGCGGCACTCAGAGCCCTCTCTGTGGGCACGCACTCCATCGCCCCAGCTCCGCCTCCCCCCACCGCCCCCTCCTCACCAGCAACCCCCCCAGAGGAGAGTCACCCCCAGTTGTGGCCTGTGCGGAGCAGTGCAGCTAAGGACATGGCAGCCGGGCAGCAGGTACAAGACTCCATCTCCGCACCCCACAGCATCATCTGCTGCGTGGCCGCCATGGTGCTGCAGGGCCGCCTGGGCAATCTGCTGCGGCGAGGCATGGAGGCAGTAGGTGGCCCTGCTGGATGTGGGGGCGTGGCAGAGTGGGTGGGGCAGGAGGCGGGGCAGAGTAGGTGGGGCATAGCAGAGTGGGCAGGGCAGTTTTTGTGCATTCGGTGTCTAAAAGGTTCGCCATTAGTGAGATAGAAGATGCAGGCAGGTCAGGCCAAGTAAAGGCAAAAGACATCAGGACCTTGGATAGCTCCCAAAGAATCTCACTGACTGAAGCTCTCTCCTTCCAGGATAGGACAAGAGGCCTCTCAACTCAACAGTGATAGATAGGTAGGTAAGTAGGTAGGTAGGTAGGTAGGTAGGTAGATAGATAGATAGATAGATAGATAGATAGATAGATAGATAGATAGATAGATAGATAGATAGATAGATAAACTATTGTCAATTTTTACTGTCGAGGATTACCTGTATATTTTGTCTGATTAGGATGAACTTATCAAGAGTTACAAATTGAGTTGCTTTTGTGGATGTGTCATAGACGCACACCTATTACAGTGTCTGATGGTTAATGCACAGTGGATAAAGGTTACTTCGTGGGAGGTTGTGTATCTCTAACCTCAGAATGCCACGTTGCCCTTTTATTGATGGTCTCGGCTGATTAACTCATCGTCGTTGTGAAACAAAGGTTGTGATTCAGCGGAATGGAATCAATAAGGCCACTGCATGAATTTATGGTGAGACCACGGTTGGAATGCTGCATTTTGGTCACCCTGCCTCAAAAGGAGATCTCACAGCCGGGGAAAAGTGCCAAATAGAGCAAAGGCCATAATTAGGAGGCTTACAGCAGTTTTTCTATGAGCAAAGACTGCAAGGTTGGAGATGAGGTGGGCACAGAAATTTAAGGAAAGGATATGCAGTCCTGTATGAGAAAGGAAAATGTGGATGGAGGAAAGTTGTCCTCTCAGAGAATTCAGAGTCGTCCATTGAAACGAAATGGGGTGAGCAAAGGTCTCTTTTGTTGGAAGAACTTTCTGGTCCAGGTTGACTTAAAAAGCAGGGCCAGACATAAATATTCTCCTGCTGTCTTTTTCTTCTTCTAACATTTCACATCTTGGTTGATAAAGAGAATTTTTTCAACTTTTCTTTTAAAGGAAAAGTATGTTTGTGTGAACTGCACGTATCATGTGGTGTTTTAGCATTTAATGATGAGATGGCTAAAGGAAGGGTCTGAATGTCTAGTTTGAAGCCATCGGTTTAGAGAGAAAGGCTGAGAATTGTGTCTCGGCAGTGCAGGGAATGCGCTAGTCCCCAGGCGGTGCAGGGAATGCACTGGCCCCCGGGTAGTGCAGGGAATGCACTGGTCCCTGGGTGATGCAGGGAATGGACTGGTCCCTGGGCAGTGCAGGGAATGGACTGGTCCCTGGGTAGTGCAGGGAATGCACTGGTACCCAGGCGGTGCAGGGAATGCACTGGTCCCTGGGTGGTGCAGAGAATGCAGGTGTCCCCGGGCTGTGCAGGGAATGCACTGATCCCTGGGTGGCACAGAGAATGCAGGTGTCCCTCGGTGGTGCAGGAAATGCACTGATCCCTGGGTGGCACAAAGAATGCATGTATCCCCGGGCTGTGCAGGGAATGTTCTTGCAGACATTTCATTACCCAACTAGGTAACATCATCAGTGGGAGAGAGTGAGCTAATGAGTAACTTCCAGCTCTTTCACAGCTTTCCATGTGGGGCTCTTCAGGCAGGTAGACAGAGAGACACGCAATAGAGGGAGAGATTAGGAAGAGAGATAGAGAGATAGATAATGAGATAGATGATAGATAGATAGATAGATAGATAGATAATAATGAGATAGAGACAGAGATATATATAGAGAGAGAGAAATTAGAGAGACAGGTAAAGAAATAGAGGTAGATAGTGATGACAGATATAGATATATATCAATATAGATGGGCAGGCAGATGACAGATGATGATGATAGGGATAAATTAGATAGATAGATAGATAGATAGATAGATAGATAGATAGATAGATAGATAGATGATATTAATGAGATAGAGACAGAGATTATAGAAAGAGAAATTAGAGAGGTAGAGAAATAGAGATAATGATGACAGATATAGATATAGAGCTATATAGATGTGCAAACATGATGATGATGATAGGGATAGAGATAGATAGATAGATAGATAGATAGATAGATAGATAGATAGATAGATAGATAGATAGATGGGTAGACAGATTTTAGAGGGAGGGATGGAGATACTGAACGGTCCAGCAGACTAGTCTCCTAAGGCTGTCCGTGCAGTCTAAGAGCTGCAGTCCAGATGTTGATGGGTCGGTTGCTTTGGAAACGAAAAGGCAGGCAAGGAACAAGAGGGCAGCCGCTTCTCTTTTTTTTCCTTCTCCCCCCTCTCTCTCCAGACCACCCTCCCGCGCAACAGCCCCCCACACCCCACAAACCCCCCACCACCCTCGCACGGTCTCGCCTTCGAGCGGGCCGTTCCCTTCCTCCCGAGGGGGGGGGGACCCAAGGGAGCCGTCCGGGGCGGAGGTGAGGACCGAGCCCCGGGGAAGCGCGGGACCGGCGGCCGCTTCCCCTAGCCCGGCGCGCGCTCCTCCGGCGCGCTCCCCGGCTCGGCTGGACTCGGCCCGGCGGCGGCGGCGGCGGCGGCAGCAGCGGCGGCGCATCATCCTCATCGGCGGCGGCGGCGGCGGGGGGGGCGGCTTCGGACCCACGCGAGGCAGGGAGCGCGCCCGCGCGCGCCCCCGCCGGCCCCCGCGGCTTCCTCCCGAGCTCCGGGCGCGCGCCGGCCGCCCCCTCCCTGCCTCCCTCGGCGGCGGCGGCAGCCCCCCCCTCCTTCCCTGCCTGCCTGCCTGTCTGCCTGCCTGCGTCCCCCCCCCACCCGGCGGCGGCGGAGGCGAGAGCCGCGGGCCACTTCTTCGCAGCCGGCTGCCGTCGAGCATGGTGGCTGTATGGACAGTCTGGCCGAGCAGCGGTTGACAGCGCCCGGCCTGCCCGCCCCGCCGCACCTGGAGCACTACAGCGTCTTGCACTGCACCATGACCCTGGACGTCCAGACGGTGGTGGTCTTCTCCGTCATCCTCCTCCTGCTGCTGGTCAACGTGATCCTCATGTTCTTCCTGGGCACCCGCTGAAGGCAGCCAGGCAGCCCACCAGCCGGGAAGGGGCGCGGGTCTCCCCTCGGCGCCCCCCCCACCCCCGACGCCCCAGGGCTGCCCTGCCCTGCCCTGCTCTGCCGGTGCGCCCCCCCTCCCGCGTCTCCGCGGGCTGGAGGAGGGAGACCCCCCAGCCCACCCCCGGCCATCAGCCGCCCCCGTGTCTGGCAGCCCACCGCCCGCTCGTCCGTCCGTCCATCGGTCCGCCCGCCCGCCCGCCAGCTGGCCCGGGGGAGCCGCCGGGGGTCCGCCGCGGCGGGGCCTCGCTTCGCGGAGGGGGCTCGGAGCAGCCGCGCGATTCAACATGGCCTCGCTGTGAGCTTATGACGTTGGTATCTTCTGCCTCGCTCGCCGGGTCTCGCCTCCGCCGGGTGTCCCCTCGGGCCGGACGGGTGGGGGGAGGGGGCTTGGGGGTCGCGATGGGGGGAGGCGGGGGGGCGGAGGTGGAGGGCACCGCGGTCCTCCTCCTGCCTCGCCTTCGGGGATCCGGAGCCTCCCTCCCCCGTGGTCAACTCCGCCGGGCGTGCGTGCATGTCTGCATAGTACACGGGAGCGTGCATGCACACGTATCTCCAGCGGGACGTGCGCACGTGCTGCATGCAGACCGGCTGAAGCCGGCAGTCCCGCAGCTGCTTGGGCACGACGTCGGAGGCGGGTGGGAACTGCGTTGGAGCTCGCTGCTAAGCTTGGCTTGCTTTGATTAAGGGAGGGTTGCGGTTATCCGGTTGTGTGAATCCAGCCTCTCTTAGTTACCTTTTGGATTCAGTAGTCAGGTTCAGTGTCTTGTAGGAAAGCGGCTGGCTTTCTTTAGATTCTCTTGTAGGCAGGGTTAGTGGTGGATTTGTGTGTGTGTGTGTGTGTGTGTGTGTGTGTATACATACATTACTGAGAGAGTTAAAGTACTGTTCTTTTACATCAGATCATTTTGAGAGCGAGAGCGAGCAAGTGAGCAAGATCTATAGATTATCTGTCTGTCTGTCTGTCTGTCTATTTATCTACCTACCTACCTACCTACCAATCTATGAAAACGATCTGATGTAAAAGAACAGTACTTAAACTCTTGGTAAGGTTCAGCTGTGTACATAGTGTGTGTGTGTGTATATGTGTGTGTTTGTGTTTGTGTGTTTGTGTGTGTATATTGAATATCCCATTTTCTGATCCTTTGGGGCTTACGATGAGCTGTTCCTTACAGTAGTTCCAAAAACATCTCTACAAGAAGTTGCACTGGGTGAATGTTGGCCTGAGAGAATGCTAAAGGGAAGGGAAAATGGTGAACAGCTTGAGCCAAAATTGAAGGACTGGGCACTAGCCAAGTGGTGTGTGTGGGTTGTGTTTGATTCTGTTGCCTTGGCAGTGTGACTTGAATCCCCAATCTCCCAGCATCCTTCCTTGCCTTTTGGGGCTACCGGCCTCAATAGGCTGAAAATGGAACCAGTTGCTGTTGCAAGTTTACACCTTCCCAGATCAGTAGGGGGGAAAAAAAAAACAGTGGAGAGTTTTGATTTTTTAAAACACTTTCCTTTTTCATCCTTTTTAAAATAAAAAGAAGGGGGACGAGGGAGTAAGATGCAAATCTTGACCAGTTGCAAAAGTAACCTTGGTGCTCAGATGGGCTGGTTTTAATTGACACTGATTTAATTCAGAACAGAAGTTCTGAATGTATCTTACCAGATAAGCAAAAGATGAATTGCGTGTCACCAGATAAAAGGTAGCTGCTAATTTTTCTGCTAAAAGTGGTCTCAAAAGAGGAAATATATGAGAAAAGGTTCAGAGTAGCTGGGGTGCACAGGAAAACCATGTGGGTTCCAGTTGCTCCTCCAATTTGTCTTTTCCTTTTGAAATATTTCAAAAATATAAATTTCAAAAATATCTCCCTTTTGAAATCCAGTATTTCAAACATATCTCCCTAGTGTTGCTGCAGAGCAAATATTTCCAAATTATCATTCTGCTGATATAAATTATCAGGGCTGCCATAAATATAAGTCTAACCAGATTTAACCAGGAATGGCTCCGCTATAGACAGTATATCACAGAGCAGGGCAGATTTAAGCATCCGGAAAAGGGTGGTTTTGGGTTTTTTTAGGATTTTAAATACAAGCTAACAACAATCACCAATGTTTCAAGTAAAGTATAAATGATTAAACTGTGCTTAATAGTGGTGGGCACAAATGGAAGGGGAGGTTTTATTTTTCATTCTCATTTCCATAAATTTATAACGCATTTTATAAATATATAAAAAAAGATAATAGAGACCCTTTGAGGTGGTTACTTCAATATCCAACTTTTTTTCCCTTGCTTTTGTGTTGGGAAGGGGGTGGTGAACACAGGGACCAGCCTGAATTTTCTGCAATTTCAAATCAGGGCATTTGGAAATAAATAAAGAACAGATAAGAAGCTGTTAGAGTCAGAAGGAAGGAGAGAAGCTGATGTGCCTAAAGCAAAGATGTCAAACTCAATTTCATTGAGGGCCGCATCAGCATTGCGGTTGCCCTTGGGGGGCTGGGTGGGTGTGGCCAGGGTGGGTGCAGCCTACTGGGTGGGTGTGGATGGAATGGGTGTGGCCTACTGGGTGGACATGGCCAGCTCTACATCGTTCGCGTCAAGGGTGCCTGTTGGGGCCTGGGCAGGAGTGGGACAGATCTGAGGGTCTCTGGCAGAAGGGGGTGGGACCGGGGCAAGCGCCAAGGCATGGTCCATTTCTTCATTCCTCACAAAGGGTGACACCTCCCCAGCATGCACCCAGGGGGCAGGGCCGACACGGCAGGGGCTGGTTCCTCGCTGTTTCTAGACAGCCTTGTGGAGCTAAAACTGAATGTGTTTTAGCATAGATGGCCACCACAAAATTGTACGTTGGCTTCCGGCCAGCCTGGGCCAGGGCCAAGGCAGCGGGGGCCGTTCCTTGTTTTCAGGATGGCTTTGCGGGCCACATGAAACCACTTCGCGGGCCGCATCCAGCCCCAGGGCCTTGTGTTTGACATGTCTGGCTTAAAGAGATGTGAATCATCAATCTGTCTATGGCCGGATGCTGTTGATAATAACAATTATTGCTTAAGGATTTGACAATGGTTATATTGTAATAGAAGCTACAGCTTGAATTGCCAAAGATCTGGGATTCTTGGAGACCTTTTTAAAATATTTAAATGGTGTCTCTCTCTTCTTGCCCCCATATTTATGAACATAGACGTAGAAATTAACATAGAATAACAGTTCGAAAAGACCTTGGAGGTCTTCTAGTGACAATCCCCTGCTTGAGCAGAAGACCCTATAGCAAATGGCAAATTAGACAAATTAGCGTGACCTTAGGACAGGGGTCTGCAAACTTGGCAACTTTAAGACTTGTGTTTTAAAGTATCTAAAAATGGGTTAAGATCATGGCAAACTTTGGTGATTTGGTTGCCGCGATTTTAACGTTTTTTTTAGATATTGGTCCACATCCATGAAGCTCCAGCTTGGGTGGCCAAGGTGCAGTCAAGATCATCTTGGTTTAAATCATTGTCCAATCTTGGCAACTTTAAGACCTGTGGACTTCAACTCCCAGAATTCTGGGAGTTGAAGTCCACAAGTCTTAAAGTTGCCAAGTTTGCAGACCCCTACCTTAGGACATGAGAAAGAGATCTTTAGATCCAGGCTTCTCTTTTTAGGAAAAAGTTGTGTTTCTTCCTTCGATCTTGGATTGATGGAGAGATGGTCAGAGCTGGGAAGGAGTTGGAACAAGGACCTGAAGGCTGTGAGAGGGCATCTCAGAATATTACCTCTGTCCATAACGTTAGTGCTGAACGTGTTTGTTCAAACATATTGTTTCAAGGTTGTGCTTGGTGATGAATCAGTGCTACCGTCAGCATCATGTCGCTTGGCAATTCACTAAGTATGTCTGTGTGTGTGTAGGGGGTCTGTCATTTTTGTACACCGCAGTCAGCCCTTCGGAAGGAGGATTGTGTGGGAGGCATTTCAGCAAAATCGGGATGATCTTAGGTAGATCATTTAACACATTCGTGGAAGGCTACAGGCAGGTGTGCTGCTTCCCTTGCTTGAGAGTAAGATACGTTCTATGATACAGGTAGTCCTCGACTTATAATGGTTCATTTAGTGACCATTTGAAGTTACGACCTCACTGAAAAAAGGGACATATGACACTTTTTTGAACTTATGACCGTTGCAGCGTCCCCAGGGTCATGGGATCAAAATTTGGCTGCTTGGCAACTGGTTCATATTTATTTATTTATTTTATATATATATATATTTTATTGGTTTTATAATTTTAACAAAAAAGTACTTAAGACACACCGTGGTGTTTAGGTACACAAAGATTCCAACATAAAATCACACAATAACAGCTCAATACATTCGCTATCATCTCTCTATTTCCCTCAAGTAACATAGTAAATTTAATACATTTCATTTCTATCCTAAATTTCTATTACTACTAAACCTGTTTATTAAAACTTAAAATTGATTTCAATTACCATAGTCAGATAGTGTTTTACATCAGCATATTATCACTTCAAGTACCTCTTGCAAATATATTCAAATTCTTAATCCCTCTCATCCCTTTTTTATCACCAATCTTATTTATTTCTTCTTCCAATAATAACTAATTTAATAAAAAAACAATATTATCATATCTTATCAAATCATATTATTAACAACTGGTTCATATTTATGACGGTCGCAGTGTCCCCTTTTGCGACCATTTGACAAGCAAAGTCAATGGGGGGGAATCCGGTTTCACTTAACAACCATGTTACAACTGCAGTGATTCACTTAACAACTGTGGCAAAACTCACTTTACAAGTGCCTCACTTAGCAACATAAACGTTGGGCTTGATTAGGGTTGTAAGTCAAGGACTATCTGGACTTAGATACTTCTCTGTGAGCGACGCTTCTATAAAGATTTGTCTCTCTCTTTCCCTCTTGGTCTTTGTTCTGTGCTTTAAGCAGCACAAGTATCCAACTTGTCGGGGTTTACACATGCTGTTCAATTGCGTGCAAATGGAAAGCGAGGGTGTTCGCTGGAGGAAAAGCAGAGTCTTAATTGGGTCAAGGAATGTTTGTGTGTGGAAAACAGCTTGCAGCCTTTCCTACACTTTGGGTTCCGACCTCCATCATCCTCAGTCCGCAGGACCAGGAACAGCAAAGGAACATGGGAATTGACATTTTAAAGCTCTTGGATTGTTGCAAACTGCCAGCTCCTGTGGTAAATTTTAACTTGAGTTTCAAAAAGGCCACAACGATTGAAAAACAGTGGATGAACTAGATTTTGGTTTTGACGATGACTGAAGAAGCGCTGTACTTGATTGCCCTAACTATTAGAGCAGACTGCTCCGAGGGTGGATGAAATTTGGTGGGGAGCTTTGCACAGCCTCCTGTCTCAACAGACTCCAAATCCTCTCCTTGGCCTAAAGAAAGTATTCTTGAAGTTAATCGAGGCTTTCTTAAAGGAGGCATATGTCAGGTCACAGCCAGTTAAAGGCCATCTGTAAAGATCGTGAATCCCCTGAAGACCAAATCCACTCATTTGGAATTGGAAAAGCAAACCTTTGGTGGTCCAAATTTATGTTGTTGTTGTTAGTTGCGAAGTCATGTCCAACCCATCGTGACCCCATGGACAATGTTCCTCCAGGCCTTCCTGTCCTCTACCATCTTCTGGAGTCCATTGAAGCTCACGCCTGCTGCTTCAGGGACTCCATCCAGCCACCTCCTTCTCTGTCATCCCCTTCTTCTATTGCCCTCCATCTTTCCCAGCATTAGGCTGTTCTCCAGTGAGTCCTTCCTTCTCATTAGGTGGCCAAAATATTTGATCTGGCCTTCTAAAGAGCAGTCGGGGTTGATCTCCTCTAGGACTGACCGGTCTGATCTCCTTGCAGTCCAGGGGACTCGCAGGAGTGAGTCTTCTCCAGCACCATAGTTGAAAGGCCTCAATTCTTTGGCGCTCAGCCTTTCTTATGGTCCAACTTTCACAGCCATACATTGCAACTGGGAAAACCATGGCCCAGGACTCAAAGGAGCCAAATTTGGTTATCTTCTGTTTGTAATAGGAGAACACAACCCTGGAAATTAACCCTTGAGGCAGCTGGAGCTCAAATCTTCCCTGAATTCTCCTGCAGACTTGAGTTTCTGCTTTCTGGCCCTGGAAAGGGCTCCAAAATTGGACATTTGCTCCATTGGATAAGTCCAGGACCCCCATATTCTCTTAAGCACTCCCTCCCAAAGCTGTTTAACCTGCATTTGGTACACCCTGCTTCTGTTAGGTCAGAGGGGCTACGGAAGGGAAGGGTGAGCTGAACCGTAAGCAGGACCTGGTGCTGAATTAGCAAAGATTTTCTCCCAGTACAGCAATGCGAGAGCTGAAGAGCCAGGCTAATAACTAAGGCTGCATGCATGTTGCAGCTGGAACCGTTCAACGGCTGAGTGCTTTCTTAAAGCAGCCTTAAAATTATTGGCTGCCATTTCCAAGCGGGAGGCTGTTGAGTGTATCATAGCAACTCCTGTATCATTGTGTGGCTTGGGGGGGAGGGAGGGGGAGAGGGGGAAAGGGGAGGGGGAAAGGAGGAATCCATTTCTCCTTAGCTGCAATCCAGTGCTTTTAAGCTCTCAGTCCTTTTTTTGAGATCACAAAACCCCATTTTGCTTCCTTCCCAGTTTCTTAGGCTGCTTCAGGGGAAGGAAAATAACCTGCTACACATTTCCCCATTTCTGCATCGTTGGTACAAAATCCGCAGATGGTGTGCTTGAAGCTGCCTCTTTTCAAAAGATGGGGTAGACGAGACTCCTTGCTCTTTTAATTTTATTTATTCTTCTTATCGCCATCCCGGATCACTCTTTCCTGTCCTGACCAGTCTTTTCTTATAGCATACTCCCCCTCCCCCTCCCCTTCCTCCTCCCCCTCCCCCCTCCTCCTCGTCCTCACCAGCTAGGTTTTGAATTTCACATGCCGGAGCAGTGGTAATGATGGGAAATCTCCACAATATTTTGGTCTGGTGTTTACTGTCCTGGAATTAAAAGCTAGATAAGGAACTCTTTCTGCCACGGAGGAGGAGAAGCAGAACCCATGAGGATTTGCTGCTGATTCCCCCTGTTTCAGGCAGTGAGTAGAGAGCTGGCTTCACAATGTCCTACTCTTTCTGTCTGCAGGGGCTCTGTGTATGTGTGTGTGTGTGTGGTTGTGTGCATGCGTGTTGGGGGGAGGAGAGTCGGTCCATTGGAAGCTAAGAGAGAGGCTTTCCTCTTAAGGGTCTTAAAAGCCACATTCCGGCTGTCCCCACGTTCTTCTCTGTCTGTTCAGGATGTGCTTAGATTTTCCTTTGGATCTGGTCTTCCGTACACAGCCCAGCCGCTGTGTAGAATGACAGCAGGGAAATTGCCCCAAATCAACGTAAGTCTTCTTTATCCAGTAGCCTTCATTGTAAGGGGTAGAAGCCATCGTGGACGGCTTTTGTCTGGTCCTGTCTCCCCACCCAAACTCTGCCTTTTCCTTATCTGCCCAGGCTAAGGGGTGCTGGGTTGAAGGAAAGAGGGGATGCTCCTGGGTGTGCAGTGGGCGAACACGGCAGGCTTGCTGGCTTGGATGTGTGCTTCTCCGGTCTGATTCGGCTTTCCTTGTGGGTGCAGCTCTCTGGGAGGGAGAGAGATCTTTGGGGGGGGGGCATAGGGGAGGGAAACCTGGTGGGGGGGGCTTGGCTTGTTCTTGATGCCTTTGGGGTTCGGACATAGTGGGGTTCGGACAGGAGAGGAATTCAGTGTATTCCATTCCCAAATCAGGATTGTGCAAAGGGGCCTGAAATAGCAGAGTGAGTTCTCCTGACCAGCCTGTGTAAGGATAACTCGGTGGCTTCCGTTGTTGGGGGGTTGTTGATGGCTTTGTCTCTTCTCTCTTTTTGAGGGGCTAGCTTGCAACAGCTTTAGAGGTCGGTGGCCTAAGGCCACGTTCTTCCTAGTCAGAGGGAGGACGGGGATTCCTTCACTTTCTCACCGGTGTTGGGGTGGGCAGTGATGTGTTTAGGACTATCTCATGGGCGCTCTGCCTTTGGACAATGCCCACCCTTGAACCCTAGTGAGATGGCGTCACGTTCCGTGGCCAGCCTCAGCCAGAGTGGATCCATTTGGCTTTTTGTCAAGCGCGCCTTTCCAAGGAAAGCCTGCCCTGCCTTTGGAGCTGTAGTGATTTATTTGCTGTTGCCTAAATATAGATGGTCTTGGAAGCATCGGAAGAGGACCTGTTCTTTGGGTGGATTTTCCTGGTATCTAACTTCTCCTTGGGGAACAGTTTTATTCTCTTGGATATCACCAGCAAATATTTTTATTATTTTATGGTTCTCTCTCCGATCCTGGCTTTTAGATTTTATCTTGGCATCCCACACTATGGAGTTTTTTTTTTCTTTTTCTTTTTCCGTCTTCTCCTCTGTTTTCCCCCCTTTTCTGGGACATTTTGCTTTCCTTATGAGTGTCGAGCAGAGAAATAGTCCCACAGAGGCTTTCTCCTTCTGGTGATTATGCTATCTTTCAGTTATGTAACCCTTTGCACATTTGCTCAAAAGAAATACCCTGATCTTCCACAGTTACTTCTTGATTAATGTGCGCTGAATTGTAGTCCCAAAACTGCGTTGTTGAATTCAAGAGGAGCGAGGCAATTTACAGAGCATTCATGATAAGGTAGCAAAAGAATCGGAATTATATTAAGCATTTTTAAGGCTGGATCTGTACTAAGGCGCTTCCTCTGAATAATGGCTTTTCAGGAGAGTTTATTGTTGAGCTAGCAGTTGCATTTACTGTACAGTTTCATTCCACGTCGGTCTTCTCTCTTTAAGCTTCGAAAATCCTTTACAAGGTGGAATGAAAGAAGAGAATTCATTAACTCAATTATTCCCAACTTGTTAAATTAAGCTGAAATCCTACTCAAGTACGTAGTTTGGGAGAAAGGGTTTTTTTAAAAAAATTCATAAAAAAAATGAATGAGGCTGTTGAGCTAGTGTTGTGATGGGAATGAGACCATGATGTGCACGTTAATGAAGTGAGTGTGAGGAAGCGCTGGTGTTTCCTTGCAGCTTTGGTCTTCTTCCATGGGGTAAACCCCATGAGTCCAGGGATGCTTTCTAAAAAAACAAAAAACCTTGGTCCATATTGAGATTATTATTATTTTTTTTTACAAAGAGCAGCTGGTTCTGCTTTCAACCATGCTGGTAGATCTTGGAAGGGAAAGTCATAAATTATTATTGTGGTAATTACTAAGTGTCATTTCCTGGATATTTAGAAGAAAGGAAAAGTCAGTTCTGGGCAGAGAAGAAGGAAGAGAGAGGAGGAAGAGGGAGGAGGAAGGCAGCCCCACCGTGCTTTCACGTCAGATATAGCCATAGCCTGAAGCTTCTTGTTCGGGAAAAGATGACAGTGTGAACATCACTCGAGAAGGAAAGAAGAGGAAAAAGGCGGGAATCTCTCTAAAGGTCACATTTCCCCCACACCACGGTTTCATTTGTGCTGCGTTTGGTATTTGAATTGAATTAATGGAATACTTTATTTGGTCAAGTGTGATTAGACACACAAGGAATTTGCCTCTCTGCTTTGGAGTAAAACCTGGTTGCTATTGATGCAACGAAATTGATAACTTTTTTCTCACACCAATGAATGCAGCATCACTTAGGGGGTCAGTCCTATAGAAATCTTTGCAATTGACTTTGGAGAAATTTTGCAAAGCTTCAGGCTGTAGGATCCAAACTGGGTTTGCCTAGAATTCTGAAAACTGCTAGGGAATTAAGAGTCTGATTGGTCCCTTTCTCGTTTTTTTTTTTTTAAATCACTTGAAGGGTTTTTTTTGTTTGTTTGTCTCTGCCTTGTTTTGAACATTTGGGAACCAGGAACGGAAATAACTCCAGAGATTCATTTCCAAATAATGTATGAGAAGTAGCTTCTTTCAGTCACGGAGAGCTGGTATTCTTGAAATTATCTTAGCTGGTTTGGACTGTTGGAACAGGCCAGACGTACCCTGGAAAAATGTTTACGTGTCAGATTCGCTCTACGCTTGCCTATAACAGGCTGAGCTTCAGCGCCTTGCCCAAAATGAGAAAATGCCTTTCCCAGATGTTTTCTGCTTTGGAGACTTAAAAGAGGTCAAGACTAGCTGTGTCTTTTGCCCTAAGCTGTGAGCATTCGATATGCTCAGATGAAGCTCCCTTTCGGGCTGTGCAGTCTTCGGAAGAAAACGCTGCACATTTAGGAAGTAGCCTTCATGTGGCTGAGTTGGCTTGAAGGAAGACTCAGGAAGAAGGGGAGCTGGTTTCCACCCCCCCCCAAAGCTGAGCTCCAGATTGCGCCAGGTTGCAAAGAGAGTCATTAGCCAAGGGAGAATCTCTTGCACTGGAAATTATCTGCCAAGGCTTGTGTGGGGAGGGGGGAGACCCTGTTTTACAGAGGAAACCGTGCCCCCGATTCTTCCAGTTGGTGAGAAACACGGACATTCTGCTTCTGGGTTGCATATGGGACATAAGTACCGTTTCATCTTGAATTAACCGCCCACCTTCTTCCCCGTAGTAGCGAATGCAGGGTTTTTTAATCCCTGACATACTTGATTTTGGAAAGAAAATTCTTTGCGCAAATAAGGCATGATTTTAGTTCTCTTTGGGACAAGTCTGCTGTGCTTCTGTTTTATTTATTTATTTTTGGCCAGCTGGCCAGCCTGACATTTATCAAGTGGACCTTCCTTAAGATGTGAGGTCCGGCTTGACCATCAGCAGGGGAGGTGGAAAATGGACAAAGAGGGAAAACTCTGGGTTGGATTTGCAGCTGAGGGAAGACCCTTTCTGATTTCTTATTTTTTTAATAAGAGCAGCACGGTCCAGGCTTAGATTGCTGAAGCAAACAGCAGCAGATTCAACAGATTCAGAAACATCCCCGCTCTTCCATTTTCAGCGCACACCTCTCCTCCTCAGACATGGTTATGAACCTGGCTCTCCTCTGAGGAGGCTAGAATGCTCCTAAATAAAAGCAATTATTAAATAAATAAAAGAAATTCTTCTGTAAATAAACTTGCCCTTGCAAGGCTAAAGTATAGCCCCAAATTTTGGCCCCAAAATTTTGTTTTGCAAACTCACATTTGCATGCCTGGTCTTTTGCGTCCCTATTTACCTAAGGGTAGCACCTTTTGTTGACTATACAGGTAGTCCTCAGCTTACATCCAGAATTGGGACGTCACTAAATCATGTGGTCATTCAGAAGCTGTGAATGCTCCAACACTGGAAGTTTTTAAGAAGAGACTGGACAGCCATTTGTCTGAAATGGTATAGGGTTTCCTGCCTGAGCAGGGGGTTGGACTAGATGACCTCCAAGGTCCCTGCCAACTTGATGATGATGATGATGATGATGTGAGCCATTGTGGGATTGTGTCTTTGATGTGTCGTTAAGTGAATCTGGCTTCCCCCATTGGCTTCGCTTGTCGGAAGCTCAGTTGGTGATCACGTGACCCTGGATCCTGCAACGGTCACAGATATATGCTAGTTGCCAAGTGCCCAAATCACAGTCACTGTGAGAGTTGTAAGGGCGAGCCCTGGTTGTGAGTCATTTTCCCCCCAGCACCATTGTAACTTGGAACAGTTGCTAAATAAATGGCCGTAAGTCACGGACCACTTGTATCACTTCCAGAATGGGATGCTTCTCGTTCTGATGGATGAGCAACTGTGGGCTTCAAGTCACAGCTGGTTTGCAACTGGCCCAACTCCAGGGTGGTTCAGGTTTCTAGGATCATTGTCTGACCAGGTGTATAAATCTGCCAGTTGGAGAATACCTGTCCTTTCCTTCTTTCTCACTTCCTCTGCTCTAAATCTCCCTTTCTGCCTTGATCTTCCATCTGTGGCTCAGCCCTGTCTTTGCGTTAAAGGTTAACCACCATCGGTTAACGCCCATTTTATTTTTAATAGGATTTTCAAGCTATCTCATCTCCAAAATTCTAGTTTGTGGAAGAGATTCAGGGTTTGGGGGCTTGCATTAACCCCTGCAGCGATTAATCGTGGGTTTTTCTCTTTGCAACTGTATTAGCAAATTTTTGATGAAGAGAAGGGAAAAACCGTGCTGCGAGGAAGAAGGGGAAGAAAAATAGTCGAGAGGGCAATGTGCAGTTTGCTCAAGGCTGTAATTTTATTTGCACACGTTCTACAATTGCAAAGTGGCCGTTGCTTTTCAGCCGCTCCACTGGTTAATTGTTCTCAACTGGAAGGAAATTTATTCTTAGTTCTAGGTTGCTTCTCTCTTTGGTTAGTTTCATCCACTGGTTCTTCTCTTGCCTTTTGGTCTTTTGGAAAATAGCTGGACCTGCTCATCTCTGTAGGAACCCCTCAAATACCAGAAGACTGGTACCATATCACCCGTAGTCCTTTTTTTTTCACTAGACTAGAAATATACCCAATTCCTGCAACAGTTCTTCATACATTTTAGTCTCCATCCCCCCAATCATCCTTGTTGCTCTTCTCTACACTCTTTCCAGAGTCTCAACGTCTTTTTTATATTGTAGTGACCAGATCTGGATGCAGGATTCCAAGTGTGGCCGCTACTTAAGTGTAGCACTCTTAGTGATCTATGTATAGTCCAGTTAGAGAGTAGTTTGTGAGTCAGAGCTATAATTTGATTTAATACATCTTCCCAAGTTGTATATCCTTGCTCCCTTTTTCGTAGCATCAGCCAGATTTCAAAATGATGTGTTTGATGAGTTGGTATAGGCACACCAATAACATCATGTCCCATGCATTTTTTTTCTTTTTAAAATCGACTTTTTTTTCAATTGTTTAAAAAGATGACATAAAAGAGGAAATTTCAGGGAGGGGGCCAAAAAAGGGAAAAGGATTAAAAAGTGTCCAAAAAGAAAGAAGGGAAAAAATGGGATTGTTTTCAGTATAGATACAGATGTATGATGAAATAACCTCTTACTCTTAAGTAAAAAAAAAACAAGAGAAAAAAACCAAACTATATCATTATATCAGTTGATAGTTACAGTTCTAAATATACTTTCCTAATGGCTCAGTGGTTAAAGACATTGAACTTGTCAGCTGGAAAGCTGATAGTCCAGGTTTGAGACCCAATCACGACGAGGTGAGCTCCCGTTCCTTGCTCCAGCTCCTGTTTCCCTAGCAGTTTGAAAGCATGCAGATGCTAAATTGGTGGGAAAGTAACAGTGTTCCGTGTGCCTTGGTGTATACTCATGCTGGCCACGTGACCATAGAAGCATCTTTGGACAATGCTGGCTCCCTCACTTAAGAAACGGAGATGAGTAGTGCCCCCTAGAGCAGTGGTTCTCAACCTTTTTAATGCCGCGACCCCCAACCGGTCGTAAGTCGAGGACTACTCAACCGGTTGTAAGTCGAGGACTACTCAAATGGTGCAGCATCGTTTGCAGAATGGGACTTTTGGCAGGCTCAGCAGGGCAGAGACAGCCTGGACAATTCCTATTGGCTTTCGAAAGCCAATAGAATTAGACTCTGTTCAAGAGAGTCTATTCTATTGGCTTTCAAAAGCCAATAGAATAAAAGGGAGTAGCACAGCTAAGGAAAAGGGGGAAAAATGGTGGACTGTGTTGTTTGGCGACCCCCGTGAAATGGTCGTTTGACCTCAAATGGGGTCCCGACCCACAGGTTGAGAACCACTGCCCTAGAGTCAGACACAACTGAACAGAGAATGTAAATATTATTCAATAATATTTCTAACAATTTCTAGAACTTTCTTTTTAAACTTACTGTATTTTTGTATAAATGAGTTACACTTGTCCACCCAAAGTCCTTGTCTACAGGCAATCAACTCATAGGTGGGAAGCATATGTATTATTTATTTATTCATGTATTAGTGTTTTATCCTGCCTTTATTACTTTTATAAGGAGCCCAAGACAACATAATCAGGTCTTTCAGTCCACTGAGGGAAAGAGACCATACATTTATCTTCCCGATGTTGCAATATCAGTTTTCTTAGTCATAGCAAAGGCATGGAGAATCCATTTACGTTGTCCAATTGTCAAATTCAATGTACCAGGTATATAGTTCAAGAGAATATTATCCTCTGAAAATTTTAGCTTTTGTCACACAGTCACGGTATCAATCTGTGGCTTATAGCCTGGATATAGTTGAGATTTGTCATTTCTGGGCTGAACGGAAGCAAAATGGGAAGGTTTGCTCAAGATCCCTCTACTCAGTTGTCAAACCTTCTTAAGAATTTCCCCTCCTTCTCTGCTCCAGCCCAGCCTCAGATATTTGGATTTCTCTTTTTTTAATAAAGCTCTCAGTGAGCTGTTAAAATATGATTCTTCTAGGGATGGTTAAAGGTTGAGATGGAGGTCTAGATGCATTGGGCTGTAAGCCCTACAAGGAAGACCAGACCAAGACATAAACTCTGCCATAGTTGTCAGCCATTCAGTCATGTCCAACCTTTGATCACTCTCCATGCCTTTCTGTCTTCTACTGCCTCCTTCAGCTTCACCATGGTCATCCCGTGTCATCCTTTATATTGTCCAGCCAGCAGGAAGTCCCTTTTTCCTTTTTCTGCTGATGACTCCCGGCATGATTAATGTTTTGAGTGAGCCACTTTGCCTGACATGGCCAAAGTGTGATAGCCTTTGGCAATTTTAGCTTTGAGTGGTATTTTTGGAAGTGGACTCCATGGAAGACTGAAAACTACAGGTACCCCTTGATTGCTGTCTGCTTTGTTTGGCCACCATTCCAAGTTACAAGGGCATAGCTTTAGCAACCAATCCTTGAACTTAACGACCAATCACAGCGTTCCACCATCACATGATCGCCACCTGAGTGCTCCCAGGAGGCTTCCAACAAGTAGAGTTAATGGAGATTAGAGATTGCAGAAGTACAATCTTAGCTTGCAGGGACATGAGGTTTTGCTTATCCGCAGTTGTTATCCCTTAACGGCCAAATGGGAACTTAAGTTCATAAGGCCATGGTGATCATGTGATTTCCTGCATGGCAACCATGGCACTTAGCAACAGAGTTGCCAGTCCCCGTTGTGATCACTAAACAAGGACTACCTGTGCTTTTATTTAGACATATAATAACATAATCTTACAAGTCTGATTGTCCTCCTCCCTCTTCTATGTTCCTTTGAACTAGGGGGGTGTCTGAGATATTTTTGCAATGCTCCTCCATCATCTGGACTCAAAGCAGATTACTTTGTGTTGCTTTGGTAACAGATCTTCCCTCTTTCCCTGAAGGTCATCTATTTATTCTCTTTGGAGCTGGACTTGATCATTTGCTTTTTTAAAAAAAACAAAACAAAACCCTACTATTGTTTTTAACCCTGCTTTGTACTGACTGTGTAGCCCGCTAGTTGCTTGGATAGGAGTGACCTGTAAACAGTGACAGATAATAGCAAATAATATAATAATACGCCAAAGTTTGCACGTCCCAGTAAACTGAATCCAGAAACAGAGTGCAGAGAATTCTCCAACCAGAAGGCTAATAGTGTGTTTTCATGGTGTGACTCTGCCACACGTATTACCTGGCATTATGGTGGCCCACTTTTGTTATGCACACTTATAATTGGCTTAGGCAGATCAATAGCGAAGTAGCAATTATATGTTTTTGCAGAAGTTTGTTTTCACTCTGTTAGGAAGCAAACATCGTCATCTCTGTATAGAGCTTTCTACGTAAAAGTAGGGTCTATTGTCAACATATTGAAGGAAGAGTACAAAATGGTAATGTGTAGCTGGATGGTAAATTTAACCTGGTTTAAACATATTTCCTTCCTCCCTCCCTCCCTCCCTCCCTCTTTCTTTCTTTCTTTCTTTCTTTCCTTCCTTCTTCTTCTTTCCTCCTTCCTTCCTTTCTTCCTTCCTTCCTCCCTCCCTCCCTCCCTCCCTTCTGTTTTTTCTTCTTTCTTGCATTTGTATTGCTACCCACTCAACATAGTGACTTGTCAGCATACATGCTAACGGTCAAAAACATGAAATCATTTAAACAACCAATTTGAATTAAAATAAAAGCAGCATAAAACAAACAAACAAAAAAAGGCAGGAAAACATGTAGAGGGTGCATTCTATTAACTGCCTTGTGACTGTCTCTTTCTTGGTGGAAGATGTAGGAAGCAAATAAGATTTACGGCTTTCCGTAACTTTGAGGAAGAGGCTTGGTTGAAGGAGTATTTGTAATTCTGTTCGGAGGGTTTCTTTCTTCCACCGTTATGGCGCGTGCAGTTTAAAGTATTGCACTTCAATTCAGTTTTCAATGATAAGTCCCAGAATCTGCGATCTTTTCTCTTGCGGGTTATGCCTATTAAAAATTGTAGCTCGTTAACAGCCACAGCCTGTTACATTGCCTACCGCTGAAAGTTACGGATATGCACAATATAGAGAACTAGGGGTGTTGCTTCTAAAATGGGTCAGCTGTGTTTTCCTCCCAGTCATGGCCAACTGCCCAATGACTGGGAGTCTCCAAACTTGGCAACTTTTAAGATTTGTGGACTGGGAACGCTGGGAGTTGAAGTCCACAAGTCTTAAAGTTGCCAAGTTCAGAGACCTCTGCTGTAGCCCCTGGCTGCCATTACATTCAATACAATAAAAAATGATTTCTCTGTGCCGTTTCTTGGGATCTGGAGGCTCTATCAACTCCACTGGCATTTCTTCCCATTAATACATGTTGACGGGCAAGAGCTGAGTGCCGCTGTACCAAAAATATGTCGACATCAAAATAGAATTATTTGTCCATAGGGGAAAAAAAAATTGCATCACGCTGATTGTCCAGCTATGTTCTAGGCTTTCCTAAATTCTTTGGCAGTGTATCGTTCCCCCTTGGTGGGATCAGTGATGGTAGAGAGTTCCCCTTGGAAACAGATTGTTGAATCCAGTTTGAAAAGCAGAATAGGCTTTGGAATATTCTGGCGTTCTGCTTTCTCCCAGAAGGTTCCATTTCTGCTCCAGAGCAGGCGGTCCAATTGTTTAGTGCAGGGTTGTAGGCAACCTTGGCTCTCTTATGACACGTGGACTTCAACTCCTAGAATCCCTGAGCCAGCCATGCTGAGGGGAAAGGGAGAGGTTTCCAAGCTGAGCCATGCTGGCTCAGGAATTCTGGGAGTTGGAAGTCCACCAGTCATAAAAGAGCCAAGGTTGCCTACCCCTGGTTTAGTGTATGTTCACATTTTTTGGGACCTATTTTATTCAGAACTCCTAAATAAAATCAGCCCTGACTATTCTTTGGAAGGACAGTTACTGAAGCTGAAGCTCAAATACTTTGGCCACATAATGAGAAGCGAGGACTCACTGAGGTTGGGAAAGATGGAAGGCAAAAGAAGAAGGAAATTGGCAGAGGATGAGATGGTTAGATAGTACCACTGATGCAATAAACATGAATTTGGGCACTGTCTATGGAGATTCTCAGTCATCCAGGTCAAGGTTGTTTCAAAGGTGCTTTTTCATGAGGCATCTGGACTTTCTTGCTTTTTCCTTGAAGACGTTTCACTTCTCATCCAAGAAGCTTCTTCAGCTCCGTCTGGATGGTGAGGAACGGAAGGATTTATACTTCTTGCAGACAGCTGGTCATTTGCCTTCTTTTCTTCTCTTCCATTCCCCACCATCCAGCCCGAGCTGAAGAAGCTTCTTGGATGAGAAGCGAAATGTTTTCAAAGAAAAACAAGAAAATCCAGTTGCCTCCTGAAAAAACACCTTTGGGATGTTTTTGGGCAAACTCTGGGAAAGAGTGGAGAGCAGGAGGGACTGGCTTGCTGTGGTCCATGGGGGTTGTGAAGAATCGGACACAACTTAGTGACTGATAACAACAAATTACGCAGTACAATTTAGGTTTGAAGGTCGAAATGCTTCTTGTCCTGGATGTGCAGCAATGCTCGAACCACCCTCAAAGTGGTCTGAATCATCTCTTTTAGGGAAAAACAGATGACTATTTTTCTTCAATTTGGGAAGACGGAGGTGGGATTTATTTTTTCAGCTTTTGACGGGGATGTATCTAATATTACCTTTTTGCATCAATTCATGGAGCCCAAATCATTTTATCTGAATATGTACTCCAAATTTCGCAGCAAGGTTCACTAGCCAAACCGGTAAAATAAATCAGGACTGTTAAAAGAAATACATAAACTGGCCCTAGTAATAAAAAGTAATTGCTAAAATACTTTATAGTGGAGAATTAAAAATAGACATTGGTTAGGCAGCTTGGCAAACGTTAAAAAAAAGGTCTGCAAAAATAGGTGTAGTTTTTTTTATAAAATAATTATCAAAACACGCGTTATAATGAAATCAATAAAATAAAGGGAGGGAGGGAGGGAGAAATAAGGTAACTGAAATGGGCAGATCTACCCCAGAGAGGAGAGAAGCAGCTGCATCTCTAGAAAAGAAATAGTTTTAAGTCTCAATTTGCATCTAAATGTATCTCGGAATAGCTTTCCGCATTAAGCAGGAATTTTTCTGGCAACTCATTTGAGCTATATTTTCCCGAAATATTCACTAAGATCCAATTGATTACAGCAACTGCTGCAACCTGTAGGTATTCCTGACGTAGTTTTTCCTTGAACTGGGGAGTAATGGTGTGATGCTCAAAAAGGCCCAGCTTCTCTGCTCTGAATTGTGGAAAATGTCCGTTTGATTTCCTTACTCCACTGTAGGGGAAGTGCGAGCGGCCTGGTAGCCAAGTGGTGAAGGTTGATTCAGAAGGTTGACAGTTCAATCCCTGGTAGCAGCAGATGTTTTTCTCTCTCTTAAGGCACAAAGAAAAAAAAATATCTGCTGGGAACAGTATGTGGGTCAACATAGGCATCAGGAAGGGCATCCGATCAGTAAACGCTCAGCTCCATCCAGTGGTGGGATTCAGCCGGTTTGCACCAGTTCGACAGAACCGGTAGCTAATGTTTTTTTTTTTTTTTACAAATTTTATTTACAATACAGTTAAAAACAAACAAACATTGGATTTAACATGACATTCAGTATATACATTCTTATCAGATTATTCTACTTTTTAACAATCAATTCTTCATCTCTACATATACATCTAAGTTTTATGTACAATACTTATTCTAAAATAACATATATTTCTATCTTAACATTCATCTTTAATCCCGACCGTCCTCTTCAAATTCCTCCAGCGGTAAAATTTATCCCAGGTTTCATAATAAACTGATCCACATTTGTCTTTTAATATCATTGTGAGCCTGTCCATTTCCGCACATGGTAATATTTTATGTATTAACTCTTCCTCTGTGGGAATTTCCTTGCTCTTCCATTTTTGTACAAAAGCGAGCCTAGCTGCAGTCAGGATGTGTAGCAGCAGGTAGATTGTTCCCTTGTCGTATTTTTCTGTTGTTATTCCCAACAAGAAGAGTTCAGGTTTTAACTCTAAGTCCAGTGTTAATATATCCCTCAACCAGTTTCGTGTCCTGTTCCAATACTCCTGAGTCTTTGGGCATTCCCACCACATATGGTAGTATGATCCTATTGCTGTTTTACATTTCCAGCATAGGGGTGAGATGTTTGAACCCATTTTGGCTAGCCTTACGGGTGGGAAATGCCATCTATAAAACAACTTGTAAACCGGTTTGCACCAGTTCAACAGAACCGGTAGCTAATGTTTTGTTGCCCAGGCCCAGAATGGACTTCTGGAAGCAGCATCCACACAGAGAACTGGTTGTTCACCTATTTGAATCCCACCACTCCTTCCTTCCTTCCTTCCTTCCTTCCTTCCTCCCTCCCTCTCTCCCTCCCTCTCTCCCTCCCTTCCTTCCTTCCTGTGGTAGGATTCAGCCAGTTTGCACCAGTTTGGCAGAACCGGTAGCTAATTTTTTGTTGCCCTGGCCCAGAATGGACTTCTGCAAGCAGCATCCACACTAAGAAACAGTTGTTCACATATTTGAATCCCACCACTCCTTCCTTCCTTCCTTCCTTCCTTCCTTCCTTCCTTCCTTCCTTCCTTCCTTCCTTCCTTCCTTCCTTCCTTCCTCCCTCCCTTCCTCCCTCCCTCCCTCCCTCCCTCCCTCCCTGTAGTAGGATTCAGCCAATTTGCACCACTTCGGCAGAACTGGTAGCTAATTTTTTGTTGCCCTGGCCCAGAATGGACTTCTGGAAGCAGTATCCACACCGAGAAACAGATGTTCACATATTTGAATCCCACCACTGGCTCCATCCAGTTGCCCTGACTCTACCCCGAATTAAGGGATTACAGAGTTGTAAAAAGGGAGTTATTAATCAAATTTATGTGGCTGCCCCTCTTAGAGAAAGTGATTCTCAACGGTATGTACATTAGCACATGAACTGCCCTGGAGGTTATCTTTCTTCTCCTGCAGTGGCAGTGTCATTGATACAGACAGTCCTCAATTTACGACCACAATTAGAACTATAATTTCCATTACTAAGCAAGATGGCTGTTAAGTGAGTCGCACCCAATTTTGCTAAATTTCTTGCCACAGTGATTAACTGATTCATGTGGTCATTAAGCAAATCTGCCTTCCCCCATTGGCTTGTTGGAAGCTGGTGATTTTATTATGGATTTATCTTAATTTAATGTTTTATCTCCTATATTGTATTGTCCATCTAGAGCAGCGTGGTGGGCTATTGGTGAAGATGTTCACCTGCCACTGAGAAAACTGAGAGTTCAATTCTAGGTAGAGGCAGATATTTCTCTCCTAGGGCGCTAAAAAGAAAAAAAGACCTGCGAACTCCGTGTGGCATCAGGAAGGGCATCCGGCCAGTAAACTCTCCGCTCTGTCCAGTTGAATTAAGGGATTTCAGGGTTGTAAAGGGGGAGTTTTTAATTGTAGGGACAGTATGTGGGTCAGCATTAGAGGTGGAGCAAAAGATTATTTTGTCATTTCTTTCCTCTTTTCCTTTATTTTTATTTATTTCAATTTTTTTTTAAATTTTTGCTGTGATGCAAGGCTTTTGCGTCTGAAATTACCGCAGCCTCCCTGGCTTCCCAGAATCCCATTAAAATCAGAGGAAACATAGGGAGTGAATCTTCCTATTGCGTTTTTCAAACCAGGAAGAAGCAGCATCCAGGGAGGGTGTTCAGCGTGACGGAATAACCTCCAGCAAGCAAACGCAAGTATATTCGCAAGTGAAAAATTGCCAAAGAATTTTTAGAATGAGAAGGAGGTAGAAAAACAATCGTCTTTTGAAGCTCTCCCTTCCTTTTCCTGGCAGAAAAAAAAATTCTCCAGGGGAGGAGACGTTTTCCAACAATTTCTGAAGAAGAAGTTTCCCTTTGTGCCACCTGCTGAAGTGATATGATCCATTGGGAGAAATCAGGGATGCCGTACACGGCATGGTGAAAGGCTAGAAGTTTCTTTTCTTTTTTTAAAAAAAGTTTTTTTATTTATAAAACAGTTAAAACAAAGATGGACATAACGTAACATTCCAGCGTATATGTTCCTAACAATTTGTTCCTCATCATACATATAATTCTTAATCTCTATATATACATATTTTTCTATACAATACAGTCTCTAATTTGTTTCTCTATATCAGTGGTTCTCAACCTTTTTAATGCCGTGACCCCCAACCGGTCGTAAGTCAAGGACTACTCAACTGGTGCAGCACCATTTGCAGAATGGGACTTTTGGCGGGCTCAGCAGGGCAGAGACAGCCTGGACAATTCCTATTGGCTTTTGAAAGCCAATAGAATTAGACTCTATTCAAGAGAGTCTATTCTATTGGCTTTCAAAAGCCAATAGAATAAAAGGAAGTAGCACAGTTAAGGAAAAGGGGAAAGAAAATGGCAGACTGCATTGTTTGGCGACCCCTGTGAAATGGTCATTCGACCCCAAATGGGGTCCCGACCCACAAGTTGAGAACCACTGCTCTATATACTTACAGTTTTATATATCTCTATCTTAACACTAACTTAAAACCCGAACAGTTCTCCTTGATTCACACCATTAGAATTTGTCCCAGATTTCAAAGTAATCTGACTCTGTCTTGTCCTTCATTTCCATTGTGAGCCTATCCATATCAGCACACGATAGGATTTTATATAAAATCTCTTCTTCTGTTGGAATTTCTTTATTCCTCCAGTTTTGTGCATACGCCAATCTAGCAGCAGTGAGAATATGTAGCATCACGTAAAGTATCCCTTTGTCCTATTTCTGCATAGTTATGCCTAGTAGAAAGAGTTCTGGTTTTAGCTCTACCTCTATCATTAGTATTTCTTCCAGCCATTTTTTAACCTTGTTCCAAAAGTCACGGGCTTTTGAGCACTCCCTCCACATGTGATAATATGTCCCTCTTGCCAATTTACATTTCCATCACGTGGAAGAAATATTTGGACCCATTTTAGCTAAACTGGTGGGTGGGAGATGCCATCTGTAGAACATTTTGTAGAGGTTTTCTTTGTAGGAGGTGGCCAGAGTAAGTATAGTGAAAGGCTAGAATCCCACAGGTGCATTTTCAGGAGGCAACTGGACTTTCTCGTTTTTCTTTGAAGACGTTTCGCTTCTCCTCCAAGAAGCTTCTTCAGCTCTGACTGGATGACTAGAAGACTCTCACCTTTTGGCCTCCTGCTCTTTGAAGCCACTGTGGGGTAGTAAACATCCCCTCCCACAATGTCCTTTTCACCATCATTTTCCTGGACTGATGATTACATACCATCATCAAGTCATCGTTGACCCTTAGAAAACAGATAGATATTCTTTCTGATGATCTGTCCCCAACCTGATCCTTCAGGTCTTCCAACAATGGACCCATCACTGCTGTAACAGACTCCCTCCACCCTCCTACTGGTTGCTTTCTTCTTCTCTTTCTTTCCCAGCGTTGGAACCTTCTCCAGAGAGTTGGGACTTCCCATTTTGTATCCAAAGTAGGATAATTTCAGCCTGGAATATCCTAATTATATCCAAATGACAAACTTGTCCATCACCGGAGCCATGGCTTGTCTCCTTGTGGCTACTGGAGTGCAACTCACATCCCTGTGCCTCCAACCAGGCTGATACAGTCCCTTAGTTGTACTGTCTGGGGGTGAAATGCATTTTCAGAGCAGAATTTTGCAGCTTGGGGAAAGCTGCTAGAATAGCCTATATTGGCAGGATGTGCAGGCGTCTGCATTGCACACAGCCAGCTAGAGTCATATCGTAGTGAGATGGGTAGTTATATAAATCAAAGGAATAAATAATGAGGCTAGCACGGGCAGATCCACTTGTGTCCCTCTGCCCCTTGGTTCAGCGGCAGAGATTGCTGGCTCTGGAGGAGCATCCTCTCCCAATCCCTGTACAATCAACCTTTGCTCTTCTTGCTTTTCTTCCATTAAAAATATCCATTTTGGAGCTGTGGGAGCAGCAAGGAGGTGAGAGACACCTCCTTCCTTCTCCCGCCTCCAAAATTGCCGTGCAATTCTAGAAATAAATTCAGTGTCCTTTTTTTTTTCCAGCTTCCCACACGCGCTCACCCACACATCCACCTACGTAAGAAAGAGCTGGTAATCAACAGCTGCTTTTAAAGCCTCCATCCATCCTTTTTCGGCAGACTGATTTTAGACTCTGCCATCCTTCCTTCCTTCCCTCCCTCCCTCCCTCCCTCCCTCCCTCCTTCCCGGTTCCCACTGGGTACAAGGCTCTGATTGCTGTAGATATTAATGGTAAATTAGGAATGTTTCTGAACCTTGTATTAATTAGCACGGCAATTTCCCGAAGCGAGTCCACAGAGTTTCATGCTACGAAGTCCAATCTTTTACAAGAGGGAAAGATGATTTTTCTGGAGCTTCTTCAGTTCCAAGTTATCGACACTGGCTCTGTTGTATGTGCCACAATCCATCAAGCTGGATTGTGTAGGACAGTGCTTCTCAGCCTTGGCTCCTTGAAGATGGGTGGACTTCAACTCCCAGAATTCCCCAGCCAGCAAGGCAATGCTGCCTGGGGGATTCTGGGAGTTGAAGTCCACCCATCTTCAATAATAATAATAATAATAATAATAATAATAATAATAATAATAATAATAATAATAATAATAATAGTTGGAAGGGACCTTGGAGGTCATCTAGTACAACTCCCTGCTCAGGCAGGAAACACTATACCATTTTGGACAAATGGCTGTCCAGTCTCTTCTTAAAAACTTCCAGTGCTGGAGCATTCACCACTTCTGGAGGCAGGTTGTTCCACTGATTAATTGTTCTAACTGTCAGGAAGTTTCTCCTTAGTTCTAGATTGCTTCTCACTTTGGTTAGTTATCATCCATTGCTTCTTGTCCTGCCTTCAGGTGCCTTGGAAAATAGCTTGACTCCCTCTTCTTTGGGGCAGCCCCTGAGCTAATGGAACACTGCTATCACGTCCCCCCTTGTCCTTCTCTTCATTAAACTAGACATACCCAATTCCAACAGCCTTTCCTTATATGCTTTAGTCTCCAGTCCCCTAATCATCTTTGTTGCTCTTCTCTGTACTCTTTTTAGAGTCTCAACATCTTTTTTACATCATGGTGACCAAAACTGGATGCAGTATTCCAAGTGTGGCCTTACCAAGGCCTTGTAAAGTGGTATTAATACTTCATGTGATCTTGATTCTATCCCTCCGTTAATGCAGCCCAGCACTGTGTTGGCTTTTTTGGCAGCTGCAGCACACGGCTGGCTCATATTTAAGTGATTGTCCACTAGGACTCCGAGATCCCTCTCACAGTTACTACTATTGAGCAAGGTAGCCCCTATACTATACGTGTACATTTGGTTTTTCTTGCCTAAATGTAGAACCTTACTTTTTTCACCATTGAATTCATTTTGTTAGATAGCGCCCAGTGTTTTGTTAGATAGCGCCAAGTCTGTTCAGATCCTCCTGTATCCTAAGCCTGTCTTCTGGAGTGTTGGCTATTCCTGACAGCTTGGTGTCGTCTGCAAATTTGATGAGTTCCCCATCTATCCCTTCATCCAAATCATTGAATGAAGATGTTGAAGAGCACTGGGCCCAGAACAGAACCTTGGGGCACCCCACTACACACTTCCCTCCATGTAGATGCGGTTCCATTGATCCTATTCTGGGAAAATGGTTGTCCAATCTCTTCTTGAAAACCTCCCATGATGGAGCACCCACAACTTCTGAAGGCAACCTGTTCCATTGCTCTCACTGTTAGGAAATATCTCCTTAATTCTAGGTTGCTTCTCTCCTTGATGAGTTTCCAACCAGTGATAGGGCACCCGCAACTCTGGGAGGCAAACTGTTCCGCTGATTAATTGTTCTCATTGTCAGGAAATTTCTCTCTACTTCTAGGTTGAATCTCTCTTTGATCAGCTTCCATCTGTTACTTCTTGTCCTGCCCTCAGGTGCTTGGGAGGATAGGTTGACCCCCTTCTTCTTGGTAAGAGCTTCTCACATACTGGAAGCCTGCTATCCTATCACCCCTAGTCCTTCTCTTTGTTAGACTAGCAACTCAGCAGGAGTAAAACCATGTGGATGGCTTTAAACAATGGGATGAAGCCCCAGGGATGTGCACGCTTGGAAAAATGATTTCAAAGATGGCCTACAGACCATGCATGAGCATAGGAATGCCCATTAAAGCAGCAATGCCTTTTTTCCAGACTGCCCGTGGCCCTGAAAGAGGATCTAGCTGTTTCAAGGGATTGATTCATTCAAGTTAATGCGAAGCAGAGACATTCTGGGCAGCTCAAAATAAATTAACAGTTTTAAAGAATAATAGAGGAGTGGTCCTCTCTTCATCTGAAGCATTGAGCAGGCGTCCCTAAAAGTATTTCTAAAGCTTGCAGAATAAGACTATTGAAGCCAAGGAGAAAGAAAGCAAAGAAGAGAATTGGTTCCAAGAGTAGATTAGGGCTGTCCAACCTTGGCAACTTTGAGACTCGTGGACTTCAATTCCCAGAATTCCTCAGCCAGCCATGCTTGGATTCTGGGAGTTGAAGTCCACAGGTCTTCAATTGGCCAAGGTTGGATACCCCTGAAGTAGATTTACTAGGTGTTACATGTCACAGGATGGTTTTTCTTTTACAGAACACACTGGTGTAAACTACAGCAATTGCTCCCACTACATCAGTTAATTGTGTAGAAATTGCATATATATGACTAAACAAACTTAATTTTCACTGCTGATTTTTTCCCTCCCAGCAAAGTATGTTGCATTAACCAAGTCATTTGACTAGTTTAGAATTCTTTGTATTGTGAGAACCCAAAAAATTAATTCAGTTAGCAGATCAGAGGTGTTAACACAAACACCACTAACCAGAATTCACTTGGATGAATTTTTTGTTGCTTAGAGCTTTGCCTGTTGATCAGGGACTCCATATGATTTTTTAAAATCAATTAATGTTTTATATCATAGTGTTACTCATAGTGTAGTCCTCCAGTCTAGTAAAATTCCAAACCTGATGGGTATAGTGTAGAAGAATTTCTTTAAAAATACATCTTTTTTTTAAAAAAAAAAAAAGGAAAGAGGAGGGGGAAGAGAGAAACAGGGAGGAGACAATGGAAAGAGAGAAGCCATTTTGCCTGGGACCTCATAAATGTTTAGCAATAGGAGATGTTCCCCAAAGAGAAAGGAGAAATTTTTGAAAACAAAGAGACCAATGAAGAAGTAGGGTGGTTTTGGGGTTCGGCATAGGCTGAGCTGAAGTCCACCCTTAACTATGAACACTTATTGGGGGATTTTGGTGCAGGCACTGCTCTGTCAGCTTTCCATGTGGTGGGATGGACGACAACTAAATTTAGGTAAAGTGAAGGTAAAGGTTTCCCCTGTCCAGTTGTGTCTGACTCTAAGGGGCAATATTCATCTTCCTTTCTTAGCTGAGGGAGCCAGCTTTGTCCAAAGATGCTTTCGTGATCATGTGGCCAGCAGGACTATATGCCGAAGCGCGTGGAATGCTGTGCTATCAAATAAACTTAATAGCTGGAGAGATGGATGGATGGATGGATGGATGGATGGAAAGAGAGAGATACCATCAGAAGATTGTTGAAAGATGAGGAGTATTTACTCTGTATGCTGCCTGTGTGCAGGAAAATAATAATAAGAGTCATTATCTAGCACATTGGGAGGGCCAACATTATAGGACTCATTTCTTCTATCCTTTGATCTTTTGGATAAGTTACATTTAACAGAATAACAGAATTGGAAGGGACTATGGGGGTCTTCTAGTCCAACCTCCTGCTCAAGCAGGAAACCCTACACCATTTCAGACAAATGATTATCCAATCTCTTTTTGAAAGCGTCCAGTGATGGAGCACCTGCCACTTCTAGAGGCAAATCATTTCACTGGTTAATTGTTCTCACTGTCAGGAAATTTCTCCTTCATTCTAGGTTGGTTGTCTCCTTGGTTAGCTTCCCTCCATTGCTTCTTGTCCTGCCTTCAGATGCTTTGGAAAATAGGTTGACCCCCCCCCCTCTTCTTTGTGGCAGTCCCTGAGATATTGGAACACTGCTATCAATCACCCCTGTTCCTTCTTTTCATTAAACTAGACATACCCAATTCCAGCAATTGTTCTTCATATGTTTTAGCCTCCAGAACGGTAATCGTCTTTGTTGCTCCTCTCTGCACTTCTGCATTTCCCTGTAAACTTAAGTCTCCATCCATTTCTTTTGTTAAAGGAAGATCTTTGCAGCCTTCAGTAACAGTTTTGAGACATTGGGAATCTCCATTCAGCTGTCTATTAAAGGGTGGTCAATTCACAGGAGAACTTGGTCACTTGGATAATAGGCAGCTACTTGTTAGCTTATCTCCTGGATTGTATCCCAGGCTTTGAGTGGGCTGAAAAAAAAATACAGAACCTTTGAGATGATTGACAAGCTGATGCTATGGCCCATCTAGCATTGAAAAAATATATACTTTGCAGCTTTCATGGTTTTGCATTTTGAGCGAGAAGCTGCTATAATTTTAACCACTACTGAGTGTAACATGTCATTTGTTCCCGTGCTCAGATTTGGAATGCTTTGTCACAACATCTGCATTTTATTTCAATTACGGTCCTGGGTTTTATTTTTGTATGCGGTTATTGTAGTGTGTTATGGTAAGCCCCACTGGGAAAATGTGGGTTGGAAGTCCGTGTTCCAGATTATAATACAATCCTACATGCACATACTCAATAGCAAGACATCAATTAGGGGAGGGAAGACAGAAACGTCCAAGGAGCAGAAGCTGGAGAGCGAAGGTTGCTGTGATTCTACCATAGAAAGAAGATCAAAAATGATCAGTCAATGTGACTCAGCATGGTAGTCACCAATAAACTCACTGCCCGTCGGTCAATCTTTTGTGGGTGCAGGCTGCAGGATGAAGTAATTGATGACCTGCTGTTGGCTGATTGTCTCTTTCTAGAGGGACAATAGACCCCAGAACACAGCTTTTATGGAAGAAAAGGATGTATGTGGTAGGGAGATCAAAGATGGATTTCAGATGGCAGAGGAAGATGTTGATGGCTTTCCATTTTCAGACAGACAATTCCTCTCCCGGAGGGGAGAGAAAAGCTAACCAAAAATCAGAAACCATTAGTCAGTTCAAAAGAGACTTTTTTAGTTTATCTTTTCATTGTCATGCAAAAGAAGGTGTTCATTTCTGAAAGAATGCAGTGAATCATTCTGTCCCGTTGGGTTTTTGTCATGCTTCACTCTCCCACATCCCGAGAAGAGGATGCTGTAGATTTAAATGGCTTTTCAGAATTAAATGTAACTGGATGTACCTATGGATGTACCTATTGCTCCAAAAATTTAGATTAAGGAGCCAAAAAAAAAAAAGTGAGTTCTTCCTTACTTAAGACCTTCTGGGGATAGTTCAAGATTGATTTTGATCTGCATTTTTCGGTCAACCTGATCTATAATGTGACTAGATCCTCCGTAGGCTTCAATTTGCACGACGCCCTGGATTTTGAGATGGGTTTTCTTTTGCACCAGGCCTTTCAAAAATGGCTCGGCTTTGCATTTCCTTCTCACCCACAATTGCTTCGTTCAGTTCTCCTGCCGTCTTGTTGCCGAGTGATCAGCTGCGAGGAGGACGCAATGCAAAATGTGCTGCTATTTTTGTTTTACATGCAAATAAGGAGGTCTAGGCTAAAATTGCTTTCTGCACGATTGGGCATTGGTGAAACGGGCTGGGCTGGGCAAATGGGAATAAGGAGGCAAAGTGCCCCTTCTTCCTAAACCCTTTTGTTATTAAGGGAGAAATCATAAGTGGTGTTTGGCAAGGCTCACGTCTCACTTGGTTGAGGTTTATGTAACCACGGTTCCTTCAAAAAGCTGCAGTTGTCGGGGTCCATGCACGACATGAAGCTACAACAAAAAGTAACTCAAATCGAATCAGATCAATTTTTATTCAGTCCTAGGCCAGCAGATAAAACACAAAGTCACAATTAATTAAGGTGAAAAGGAAAAGTATAGTTGTTCTAAAATATCTAAAAAGGAGTAGAATTAATACTACGGTGTACTCTACAAACTATAGAGCCAGGGTCAAGGAGACAAAGTCAGATTGATCTGATGACAACATTCCTGAGATAAAATAACTCTGATATTTAGTAAAAAGTGCGAATCATTATCTGGTAGGCACCAGTGAAAGTAACTCACAATATACTTGATTACCTCTAGTTGAGGCGGGTAGCACTTAAATATAATGACTGACCGGCTGGCTGTTAGAAGCCAGTGGATCAGGTAGGTAGATGGCAATTTCCCCATGTTTAAATTTATAAAAATAAGCTATAACAAGGCTTTCTCCCTTACTGAAATTAGGAGAGATAGGGATGCAGAAATTAGATTCATACAACCAATAAGCCACTATGGCCATGTTTGCGTTCATTTAGTCTGAGCCTCCCCATGTTGTGGTTTGTAGAAATGTTTGTGGTCTAAAAGTATTATGCAACCTAATGAATTCTGATTCATTGACTAAAACATGATGAACAAAGCATGATGTTTGAATTGAACATTCTTCCTCCTGTTTCCCCTTCCTTCCTTCCTTCCTTCCTTCCTTCCTTCCTTCCTTCCTTCCTTCCTTCCTTCCTTCCTTCCCACCTATCTATCTATCTATCTATCTATCTATCTATCTATCTATCTATCTATCTATCTATCTATCTATCTATCTATCATTTTTTCATTTTTAGAGCTCATAACAACTAGCTTTACAAGTACAGTGCCTTGGGTGAAATGTGGTTAAATCTAGACCATCTCGAAGCCTGCTTCTAAATACCCAACAGGCAGTGCCTTCACGTTCCCTGGGGCTTCAGGGATGCTGTTGAAATAGTAGCACGGCGCCTCGGTGTGTTCCCTAAATAGAAGACCAGATTCGTAAGGACTGCAGAGGAAACCAGGCCACAAGACTCCCCCCCCCCCAAGAGAGGAGATTGAAAAGGGCTCCACTCCATTAGGAAGGATTTTTTTTCCTAGAGAATTTTTTAAAAAAGATCTTTTAAAAACCTTATAACCATTTATTTTGGAAAGAGCTTATAACAGCCAGTGCTTTTATGGCAACTTCTGTTTTATGTAATTGTTCATAAATTGTCCTGCAATTTTTTCTCATGCAAATCACCCAGCTTTCATTTTTAACAGGTCCGTTTCTATGCTACGAGCTTTTAAAATGCAGCTTTTCACTAAATAAACTCGCTTTTTATATACAACTCATAGGAGCAGTTCTTTTTTTTTTTTAATTGAAAAAAGGACAGAATCTAGTAGACATGTAACGCAAGAATTCAACTTCAGGCTGGTGGAAAAAGAATGTCCAAATCTACTTGCAGAATATCCATTCCATTCCGTCCATCTATCCCATCCATCCATCCATCCTTCCTTCCTTCCCCCACCATCAATCATCCATCCATACCATCCATCCATCCATCCATCATCCCACCCATCCATCTATCCACTATCCCACCCACCCACCTACCCATCCATTCATCCATCATCCATCCATCTGTGTCATCCATCTATTCATGCAATCCATCCATCCATCCTGCCCTCCCACTCACCCATCCATCTCTCTCTCTCCCATATATCCACCCACCCACCCATCCATCTGTTCCATGCCATCTATCCATCCATCCATCCATCCATCCATCCATCCATCCATCCAATCCAATCCATCCATCCCATCACAATGAAGTTCATTTATGAATTATAAAGCCTTTGTTTTCAAGTACCCCTTTTCAAAGTTGTCTTTTCCAGTATTAATTAGCTACTCTCTAAGCTTTTCTGAGCTTTGCCAATTCCCTCCAACTTGGAACATCTTAACATTTCTTCTGGGATCACCAAAGTATGTTTGATCCACAGTCATCAGGTAATTTCTAAGTTTGGTATGTATTTGCCCATAAAAAAGGAGGTTAAGTCTTCAGAATGTTAAACCCAACAAACAGAAATATTTGGAAGAAAAATTCTTTTCCTGATAAGCTGACAGTCTATGGAGATTCTAAGTCATCCAGGTCATAGTTGTCCCAAGGGTGCTTTTTCAAAAGAAAACTGGACTTTCTTTAGTTTTCCTTGAAAACATTTCACTTCTCATCCAAGAAACTTCTTCAGTTCTGAGCTTCTGAAGAACTGAAGAAGCTTCTTGGACAGTGTTTCTCAACCTTGACAATTTTAAGGCATGTGGACTTCAACTCCCAGAATTCCACAGCCAGCAATGCTGGCTGTGGAATTCTGGGAGTTGAAGTCCACATGCCTTAAAATTGTCAAGGTTGAGAAACACTGTTCTTGGATGAGACGCAAAATGTCTTCAAGGAAAAACAAAGTCTGGTTGTCTTTTGAAAAAGCACCTTTGGGATAAGCTGACCGCTTCAGTTTCAGACATCTGACTGTGAAAATATTTTAAAAATAGAAAATGCAAAGATATCGTATCAGGAAGTTTGTAAAATTCTCACCTCTTCTTAGTGCAAGAGAAGCTGAAAATGGGGAAAGGGGAATTCAGCTTGCACATCATTAATGATGTTGCAGGCAGTCACAAAGTTTTGGAAACCATGAATGCACAGAAAGATACAGGCAGACAGACCAACATCGAGAATGGCCACTAGCCCAGTCTTCTTTGAAGGCAAAACATGGGGACGTCACTTCCCAGAATTCCCAAGTCAGCACATTTGCTGAGAATTTTGACAGTTAAAATCTTACCCAGTGATTTTCAGCCTTGCAACCTTAAGGAGTCCACACACTTCAAGTTTCTAAGGTTGAGAAACACTGGCCTGTTCACATGGAAATTAAGAGAAATTGAGAAGCTGAAAAGGTCAGTTAAAAAGATTTTGATTTTTGATTCCTAATTTGCTCTCCCTGGACTGATTCAATCCAACAGCCTGACCACTTCAGCCTCTGCTACTTTGAAAAATCACCAAGTGCAAATGGAACGGGGGAAGTGAAGAAGAATGATTCTCAACATTTGTGTGACGGCGACCCCCGTCACACAAACGTGCCGCGCATGCGGGCGCCCCGCGCATGCGCGGCACCGCCCCATGCGCACCACCCCATGCGTGGCGCGCATGTGCGGTGTGCGCCCCATGCGTGGCGCGCGTGCGCGGCACCCCCATGCGCGGCACGCATGCGCGGCGCTGCCCCCTGAGGGGGAAAAATGGCAGATCGCCTTGTTTGGCGACCCCCGAGAAATGGTCGATCGACCCCAAATGGGGTCGCGACCCATAGGTTGAGAACCGCTGCCCTATACATTTAATTGAATAAAGGATGAACGTCCTGGCCTCAGACAGTATTTAAGAGGGGAAAAGAAATTACTTAGCAGTAGAACTTGGGAGAAAGTTAATAGCTGATGCTGCCTTACTGCTTTGCACATTGAAAGCACTTGAGTATTAATGGGCTTCTTTTATTTTTCAAACAGACCAACCAGCCACGGATCAAAGAAAGCAAAACATATTAATTCAGGCCTAGTACAGATAACAAAATTGGGTTATTTTCTCCCCAGAAAAAAAATCTTATTATAATTTACATGCGTTTGATATATTCACACCATCCTACGCATATAGAGCTCAATTGCAAAGAGTGTGCAGCAAACTTTGGCCTACAGCATCCCTCAGAATCTCCATGTAATGCCCTGAAGAGGGTCTTCGGATCACTGGAATTCAGTAGAAAAAGTCTTAAACACAGAGGACACTTTTTTCTAGTCCTTTACTCTCCACTTAAAAGCCCAGCAGACGCGCCCACAATGTTCCTTAATACACATGTTACATTGCTTAAACTTGACTTCAGACAAGTTAAAAATTCTGGAAACTTTCAACTTGGCTTCTCTAGTTAACAAAATACCAAAGTTGGAAGGGACCTTGGAGGTCTTCTAGTCCAGCCCCCTGCTCAAGCAGGAGACCTTACACCATTCCAGACAAAGGGCTGTCCAGTCTCTTCTTAAAAGCCTGCAGTGATGGAGCACCCACAACTTCTGGAGGCAAGCCGTTCCACTTAGGAAATTTCTCTTTAGTTCCAGGTTGAACCTCTCCTCAATTAGTTTCCATCCGTTGTTTCTTGTCTTGCTTTTTGCTGCTTTATTTATTTATTTCCCGAATTCAGAACCGCTTATATTAAAAAGAGAAAATATGTTTAGAACCAATACAACAATGTAAACAAAGAAAGTTTTTAATGACTATATTGCGAATATAAAAATATCAACACAGAGGGAATTTAAAACATTTGCGTGACATTGTATAACATTTGAAGCCCAGAAAGTATCAGCCTGAATGGCTACTATATCATTATCATTATGCCAGAAAAAAACTGTCCGTTGTACGTGGGCCATCAAGATTATGGGAGATCAATAAATGTTCAGGCTCTGCATTTCTGTATATTTGCAGCTTCCATCTGCTGTGATATTGTCCCGTGTCTTCAGGCTCTTCTTTAGTGATAGCACCAAACCCCTGCTTGTACTCTCTCTGCCCCTTAGAAACCAAAATTACAATGATTAAAAGAACCCGCAAAACTAGTGGGGTTCCCAAGTTAAAAACAATTACTTCTTCCTGCATCAGAGGTTGTGTTCACTGTTTGTTGTCTTCACTGGGGTCAGGAAAATGACCAAAAGACTCTTAGGTGACCTAGAATATAACAGGGACTCATTTATCTTTATGACAATAAGCAAAAATGGAAAGACTGCCATGGAGGTCCTTTGGAGAGAATGAAAATTTAGGGGAGTATTGTCATTAAACCATCATGAAGAATTACATTCTTGGCAGAGTTTAGCTCCTTTTAAGAAAGCAATTACCTTTCCCAATATGTTGTCCTTGTAGAGTCCCAGCTGAATAACTTACAGCTGAAATTCAGCACATCTGGGGGGGGGGGTGGCAAGTTATTCCAAATTTCTACATCTCTATGTCTCTATCTCTACATATTATTTGATTACTATGTCGTACCAACATACATATGTATGCTTATGAATATGTGAGTGTGTGTGATGTGTCATCTGTCTATATTTATCTTCTGTCTGTCTGTCTGTCTAGCTATCATCTATCTGTCTGTCTGTCTGTCCGTCCATCCGTCCATCCATCCATCCATCCATCCATCCATCCATCCATCCATCCATCCATCCATCCATCCATCCATCTATCTATCTATCTATCTATCTATCTATCTATCTATCTATCTATCTATCTCTTTGAACTATGATATATATTAAGTATGATCATCTCCATCACAGGAATTTGAGCAGATAACTCAACATGAGGTTAGGGTAAGAATAGTTTGCTAGCCATCTGTGATGAGGAGTTGGGAAAAAAATGCGTGGAACAATGATTGAGAATGACCCTACTGGTAGTAGATTTCTTAAAATTCCTGCCTTCAATTATTTGTGAAAGCTAGTCAAGCCTGCACTCACTTAGTAGGTAATCTCTCTGAATCCTTGCTCTCCTATTCTTCACTCTTTTCCTCACTTCATTTCCCCTTCTTCTTGTGAATCACAAAATAGATTGTATTAATCTCCCACTCAAGCATGTTGCGAATATCTGCTTTTTTTTTGCAGCAGGAAGAATGAGTTCTTTGCATATTAAGTATTCACCAAAAAAAAAAAAACAACCAACCCTCCAGCAAATAACACTTTCCCCCTTTTCACACACACACTTTTAAACTACTGGGATCCACTTGAACATAAAATGATAAAGCTGGAAAATACCTTAGATGTCATCTAGTCCAGAAATCCCCAACCTTTTCAGCACCAGGGACCAGTTCCGTGGAGAGAGGTTTTTCCACGGACCGGAGGGTGTGTGGTTTTGTGTGCTGCCTGCATCTTGTGGATGGGGCTTTGCTTGTTTGTGCAGACCGTTGCTGGCATGCCACAGCCCGATACTGGTTCACAGACCAGGAGTTGGGGACCCCTGATCTAGTCTGATGCCCTACTCAGCATGTCATTCATTAAAGCCCCCCTGAACCTCTTTGAATCTCTTCAGCAAAAAGGATCACAACACTTCATGTGGTAGCCTGTTCCAGTGGTGAATACCTCATAGAAATCTAGCTTTAGTGACTGACAGTTGCTTCCAAATTGGGAAGAGAACCTGCTTGTTTATAAAGTCCTTAAGCAGTTTAGGAAGCTCCTTGTCGGAGGCTAACTTAGACTTGGAAAATTAAAAAAAAAATGGGGAAGTGAGATGAAAGTCAGGAGTAAAATGCTGACTGAGCGGAATCAGGGTCTGCAGGTTGCAAATTCCGGTTCTGAGTTTCCACCCCATTTTCTTGCAGGTAGAAAAGCAACATTGAATTAAGGGGAAATTTCCTGACAGTGAGAACAATTAATCAGTGGAACCAGCTGGCCTCCAGAAGTTGTGGGTGCTCCATCACTAGAAGTTTTTAAGAAGTGACTGGACAGCCACTTGTCTGGAATGCAGGACATTTCTGTCTATTATGCAGGAAATTAATCAAGCAGACAAGCAACGTGGAACTAAGGAGAAACAATTAATTAATGGAACAGCTTGCCTTCAGAAATTGTAGCTTCATCACTGGAGATTTTCAAGAAGAGACTGAACAGCCACCTGTCTGAAATGTATAGGGTCTCCTGCTTATACAGGGGGTTGGGCTAGAAGATCTCTAAGGTCCCTCCCAATCCTGTTATTCTATGATCTAACTGTCCAGAGGTTTTTGTAGGCAGAAAAGCAATACTATGCCCAAAGCCATTGTCCCCTTGCATCCCTGGTTTTTGCAAATGTTGCGGTTGCTTTCATGCTAGAAAACAGTTCTTTGGGGGGGGGTGTGTGCCCATTCGTAGTGGACAGACAGCAGGCTGGGTTTCACCGTGAAATTAAATCAGAGTGAGTGTCAGTTGTGAGTTTCTAGTGCTACAGTATGATGATTAAAATACGATGGCATGAGCCGAGGATTGGGAAATTTTGCAAAACCAGAAATGATATAAATAACTCTCTTTTCCAGGCTCTCCTGCCATACTTTATCTCCAGTTTTTGGAGGGATAAATGTGTTAAGGGATATATGTTAAGCCTCAGTTCATACGTCTTTCAAGCTAGGTTTGGCTCCCTGGGACCTCATACATTGTTTTCTTCGCAACAATAGGAAAATGTTTTGCCATAGTCGTCTTCTGGGATGAATTTTGAGTATCCACTGTAATTTAGAGACCTGATGGTCCCCATCTGAGTATTAACCCAATCTCCATCTGTTTATTTTATTTTTTATTTTTTTGATATCTGCCAAGGTTAGCTAGCCACTCTAGACAAACCTAAAGTCCACAGGCAAAGAGATAAGTAGATAAACCTAAACACTCCCTATGCTACGGATGATTTCATGATTGTGTCCAGCTCTCTGACCTTGAATTCTCCAGAGGTCTTCCATCTACATTCACTGAACATATCTAATTATTATTGCAATTATTATTATAATTTGTGTGCTGCCCAGCGCCCGACAACTCTGGATGGCTACAGATTAAACACATTCAATCAAGGAAGAATAAAACAATAGGCAAACATAAAGATCAAGATGGAAGGATGATCAAAAAAACCCCAAACCCCAACCCCAAGCAGGAACAAACAAAATAAATCCACATACTCCAAAGGGGGCTAAAATCAAATTTTGATTTTTTTCCCCAATTTTGAGCCAAAAGTCCAGAAGTGGTTTCCAGATAGGAAACCAGATAGATTCTTCTCTTTAATTAAAACAGTTTCACCATCTCTGCCATCTCTTTTGCCATCCAATCTTAAAGCCATTTCCAGCTGACATTAATTTCCAACCTAAGGCTCCTTCTATTTTCTCCTCATTTTTCTTACTTCTCTAGAGAAGGGAAATCAAGTCTGGTGTTCTGCAGCCGCTTGGATTTCAATTCCCATCATCCCCAGTTCAGCCTGACCAGTGGCAAGATATTATGAGGGCTGCAGTTCAAAATATCCGCAGGGCCTCTTTGAAAATGCCTTCATCTCTCTTTCAATTGAGATGTTTGCTACCTTTCTCTCTGTCTGGGTGATGACTTGTTCTTGTCATTTATTTTGTATTGCTCTGACATTTTTTTCGCCTCCACTGTCTGAAATTGGTCTCTGGTTCAACCTGTAACTGCTCCGTTGTGGTCGGGGCTATTTGTCTGTCAATTCAAACCTCACTTTCTGAGGTTTTTCTACTGTTGGTCCAAAACCCGCATTTTGATTCTTTCTTAGCTGCACTTTCTCCTTCTTGGAGCGGAGGAGAAGGAGAAGAACTGTGAGGCTCTCTGTTTCCTGACAGACGTCTCATTATCCAAGCTAGGTAACATCAACAGTGCTGGATGTGCTAGGACTGATGTTGTTACCTACTGTGGATAAGGAAACGTCTGCCAGAAAACCACCAAGCTCAGAGAGGTCTCTATATTTCTTCTTCTCCTCCCTGTCCTCTTCTCCTTCTCCTCCATTCTGCAAACCCCACTCCCTTCTAGCACTGATGATGTTACCTAGTTGGGTAATGAAACGTTTGCAAGAAAACAATCAAGCTCAGAGAGCACCAAGGACCCTACAATCGTCCTCCTCCTTCTCCTCCACAAACCCCACGCCCTTCTAACTCTGATGATGTTACCTAGTTTGGGTAATGAAACGTCTGCAAGAAAACAACCCAGCTCAGAGAGCACCAAGGATCCTGCAGTCCTCCTCCTCCTCCTCCTCCTCCTCCTCCTCCTCCTCCTCCTCCTCCTCCACAAACCCCACACCCTTCTAGCACTGATGTTGTTACCTGCTTTGGGTAATGAAACATCTGCCAGAAAACCACCAAGCTCAGAGAGCACCAAGGTCTCTATATTTCTTCTCCTCCTCTCCGTCCTCTTCTCCTTCCCCTCCATTCTGCAAACCCCTCTCCCTTCTAGCACTGATGATGTTACCTAGTTGGGTAATGAAAGGTCTGCAAGAAAACCACCAAGCTCAGGGAGCACCAAGGACCCCTCATTTCAACCCTGAGCTACAAATATTCTCCTTTACGCGTACGTTTCCTTTCTTCAGATGAGTCTCTCCACTTGCTTTTCTCACAATTGGTCTCTTTCACCTCCGCAGTATGAGACTCACTGCAGGCCTGTTCTTTTCCCCTCCGTTCGCTTCATTTATTCCTCTAGACCTGTTTGCTTATTGATTTTTTAAAAAATGTTCTTGGAACCCACTTAGCTGAAGTTCTTCACGTGGTTTTCAGAAAAAGCAGTCAGTAAAAAAAAAAACAAAAAAAAAACAACCCCACAGGATTCAAATGAGACTCAGGAAGGCAGCATTACAATGCCAATGTGAAATTGCCTACCTGTCCTAAAATAACCTCAAGGTTTAGCAGAAATTAGGACGAATCCACTGGATCTTCTAGGGAGAGGTGTAACGTCCAGCAGATCAAATTCAGTTAATAACATCAGATCTCAGTGATCTAGAGCAGGATCTCAGAATTGCAGGACCAATAAGACCTGGGGATCTTTTGGAAGCCAAAGCCAACATTTTGAATGGCCTTGGGTGAGACCATCCAAACCAGTGGTGGGATTCAGCCAGTTTGCACCAGTTTGGCAGAACCGGTAGCTAATTTTTTGTTGCCCAGGCCCAGAATGGACTTCTGGAAGCGGCATCCACTGGTTGTTCACCTATTTGAATCCTACCACTGATCAGAACCCCTTCAGAAACTGCTAGCAATTCTGAAATCCAGCAAAAGGAGACTTAGTGGCATATATAGTTTACATTCCATTAAGTCAAAATGGTTCATTCTCCTGCCTTCATCTTGGATCCTGACCTGACCCGTTTGGAGAAAGGGCCTAGGACCCTAACTTCTAATGTCACATTTTCGGTGAGGGAGATGGGCGGTTTCTAAATAGGTTAAAATAAAATTAGTCAATAAAATAAATACCAAATAGGTGTGTTAAGCCTTGCTTCATATCCTGTTTGCAATGTAGTTACGGGGGAGGGGGGGGGGAATGTAAAAAATAAATAAATAAAAAAGATGGTACTGAAAACAACTTGATTGGCAATTGAGGGTTGGTGATAGTATCGGGAGATGTTCTGAAAATTGCAAGCTGGGCCTAAGATCATAAAGCTCTTCTGGACTGTGTGTAGCTTATCGGAACGGCTGTTGCGGTCAGGATTTCTCCTGACTGTATTTTTGTCCTTCTGCTCTTCGTACATCGATCTTGCTATTTTTCAAGGAATTCAGCCCCCCTCCCTCAGTCCTCCTGGGTTCAAACTAATGAAAGTATAGAGCCATCATTCCGCTTTTCTTCCAACTTTCTATTTTGATGCACTCTCCATAGATCATTCAATTATTTAGGAAGAAGAGGGAATAAAGGCAGGGCCAGTGTGAATTGAATTTCTCCTGCTTTGAACAACAGCACCAGACTTTTTCTTCTTCTTCAGTCTGAGTGGCAGTCGTGGCGGTGGTGGAGACTTTTCCATATTCTGCCTAATCACCTGCCTCTCTTATCCTGAAAGTTATAGCAGAGGTGATATTGCTGGTCAATAACAATTAGATTTTTAGGATTGCAAGTGGATTCATTTAGTGTTTTTCTATAGAATAGAATAGAACAGAATAGAATAGAATAGAATAGAATAAAATAAAATTAGAATAGAGTAGAGTAGAGTAGAATAGAATAAAGTTAGAGTAGAGTAGAGTAGAGTAGAGTAGAATAGAATAAAGTTAGAGTAGAGTAGAGTAGAGTAGAGTAGAATAGAATAGAATAGAATAGAATAGAATAGAATAGAATAGAATAGAATAGAATAGAATAGAATAGAATAGAATAGAATAGGAATAGAGCTGGAAGGAACCTTGGAGGTCTTCTAATCCATCCCTCCACTCAAGCAGGAGAACCTACACCATCTCAGACAAGTGACTGTCCAGCCTCTTCTTAAAAACCTCCAGTGATGGAGCACCCATGATTTCTGGTGGCAAGCTGTTGCACTGGTTAATTGTCCTCACTGTCAGGAAGCTTCTCCTTAATTCCAGGTTGCTTCTCTCCTTGATCAGTTTCCAACCATTGTTTCTTGTCCTTCCCTCTGCTGTTTTGGTGAATAATGTGACCCCCTCTTATTTGTGGCAGCCCCTCAAATACTTTGAGCCTCTCAAATACTATACTTTGTCCTGCATCTTATTTTGTACACAGTCACAAATGAAGACCCTCTAAAATAGTCTAGAGTTGAAGGCAATGGTCTTCAGGTTAACTGGCATTTATGGGGGACTAGACAAATTAATTGAAAATTGGGTAATTAATAGTAATTATGTTTGATAGTTGTTTTGCGTCATAGGAAATAAGCCATAACTACCTGGTCCTGGGGACTGGATGATTATCTAAGATAATCATGAAAAGAAGGATGAAGGGGGACATGATAGCAGTGTTCCAATATCTCAGGGGCTGCCCCAAAGAAGAGGGCATCAAGCTATTCTCCAAAGCACCTGAAGGCAGGACAAGAAGCAACGGATGGAAACTAATCAAGGAGAGAAGCAACCTAGAACTAAGGAGAAACTTCCTGACAGTTAGAACAATTAACCAGTGGAACAACCTGCCTCCAGAAGTGGTGAATGCTCCAATACTGGAAGTTTTTAAGAAGAGACTGGACAGCCATTTGTCTGAAATGGTATAGGGTTTCCTGCCTGAGCAGGGGGCTGGACTAGATGACCATGCTGGCTGTTGTGAGACACAGAATCATAGAATAAAAGAATTTTTGGTGTTCCTGAGATGTTCTTAATCATCTTTTGCTTTCATACAAAAGTTTGGAGTTCCAAACTAACTTTGAATTCCAAAGGTCCCAGATTCAATGTCTAAATTTTAATATTTTTAAAAAATATTTGTAATTCTTTTTATATCTGTATGCCTGATTACATTGTAAGTTGCTCAGAGTCACCTCAAACCATGAGATGAGCAGCAGAAAGATGTAATAAATAATAACAATAGTAATGCAGTGAGGCAACACCTTGACGTGGTTGTGGGACTTGTGTGCACTAAAGAAGATGACACCCATGTCAGAGGTTCAATCATATTGGATGGGTCTCACCAGAGGAGCCAGACAAAAAGTGCCTCTCCCAAAGACAACACGGGGAGATGTTAATTACAGAAACCCAAACTGACTCGGTTGTCACTTTGGTCAACCAAACTAGTTGTTGAAGTTTCTGGACCTCTGATGACAAATGGGCTACAAGACTCGGGACTGTTATCTAAGCAAGCAAGGCCAGCAGCTGCAGAACTGCTGGAAGAAAAGATGCTTGCCCATCACAAATATACAGAGATTGAAAACATCCTGCAACAATACCTTAACACTATGAAATAGCAACATCTGCCTAGCCCAGGTCCTTGGGAAGGACTAGAGAGGTTGATAAAAATGCCAGATCCAGTTTAAACATCTGGCTTAGACTGTGTGACCAACCACAATCAAATCTGTGGGAGAAAAGCGTTTAGCATAGGACTGTTTATATCAGGGGTCTTCAAACTTGGCCCTTTTATGACGTGTGGCTGAGGAATTCTGGGAGTTGAAGTCCACACGTCATAAAAGGGCCAAGTTTGAAGACCCCTGGTTTATATGGATCGGTGATGTGAGTCACGCTTGGTTGGGATTGTCCTTCATTCTAAAGTTAAACCATGGCTTGTTGAATGAGTCCTAGCAACTTGGATCATTCTAAAGAACTAACATGCCCTTGGAATAGACCTGCTTGCCGGGATGCATTAATCCAGCCAGTATAAGCGAGCTTCAAGTACATGTGGGGAAAATACTAACTTCATTGAAACAAAAAAAATCTATTTCACCCTCAAGACTTGTGCATTCAATTCCTGCATTTTTAAAAAGAGTGGGGAAAACGGGAGACCGCAGACAGAGAGAAAATCAGAATCTACAGTAGCGTTCTATCACTGTGGAGTACATAATGCAGTATAATAGCCTGATGTTTCAGGGGAATAATGCAGGGTTTAATGTTAGGAGAAATGTTAAGGAGCAAGAGGTTAACATTGGAAGTAATGGCCCAGCAAAGTTGCAGGCTTTCCTTCCTGGATGTGTTCAAGCTAAGGCTAGACCAGTATTGTTCAGCCTTGGCAACTTTAAGATGTGTGGGCTTCTACTCCCAGAATTCCCCAGCCAGCATTGCAGGATGGGGAATTCTGGGAATTGGAACGATGATGATGATGATGATGATGATGATGATGATGATAATAATAATAATAATAATAATAATAATAATAATAATAATAATAATAATAATAGACGTGGTAGTGCCTGGAGACAGCAGAATGGAAGAGAAAGAACCTGAGAAGATAACAAAATACAAAGACCTGCAAATAGAAACAGAAAGACTGTGGCAAAAGCAAGCAAGGGTAGTACCAATAGTAATAGGCACCTTGGGTGCAATCCCAAAACAACTGGAGCACCACTTGAACACCATTGGCATTGACAAATTTGCTATTAGTCAATTGCAAAAGGCGGCCTTACTAGGAACTGCTTCCATCCTGCGACGATATCTGTAATACCATCAAACATCCACATCTGCCTCTCCCAGGTCCTGGGTAAGGACTCGATAGGTAGACAAAATGCCAAATCCAGTCTGAACATCTGGCTGACTGTGCAATGATCAATAATAATAATAATAATAATAATAATAATAATAATAATAATAATAATAATAATAATAATGTTGAAAGGGACCTTGGAGGTCATCTAGTCCAATCCCTTGCTCAGGCAGGAAACCTTATACCATTTCAGACAAATGGCTATCCAGTCTTGTCTTATAAACTTCCAGTGTTGGAGCATTCACAACTTCTGGAGGCAGGTTGTTCCACTGATTAATTAAAGAAGTCCACCCTTCTTTGAGGGGCCCAGGTTGAGAACCACGATTGTAGAACAAGGATTGTACCTGCTGAGGAAGAAATTTCAAATATCTTGATTGGGATGGAATAAAAGTGGGCATGAAAGCCAAGAAGGAGAAGGAATTGTGCGGGGATTATGTTACTGCTGAGTATGAAATAATGCTGTTGCAAAAAGTTGCCAACACTGGGTTAGACAGTCATCTGCTGTCAAGGATGCTTTTAATTTGGATTCCTGCACTGGGCATGGACTCCAGTGTCCCAGTAGAACCCCCCCCCCAACCAGATTCTATTATCTCTTCCCTACTGGGTTAGAAGGAGTGTTGTCTTTGATGCCCACATAACAGTTTTGCATTGTCCCCTAAGATATTAGTAGCTGTTGAGTAATTAAGCTCAAATGCCTTCCTCAACTGATGTTTTCCCCTTAGCAGCTGGAGGAAAGATAGGATAGAGTTGCAAAGCAGAGAGAGAGAGAGAGAGAGAGAGAGAGAGAGAGAGAGAGAGAGAGAGAGGGAGGGAGGGAGAAAGAGAGGGAGGGAGGGAGGGAGGGGGGAGAGAGGGAGGGAGGGAGAGGGAGGGAGGGAGGGAGGGAGAGAGAGAGAGAGAGAGAGAGAGAGACTCTTGCCAAGCCACAGAGGGAAGAGGGGAAAAAATGAAAAGGGAAGGTCAATCTGTAATCATTTCAAATAATAATTAAAAATAACCTATACATTCCAAAAAGCTGAAGCAATTGAATTGCTTCTTAGAGCAGTCTCAGAATAGCAATGGGAGAGATAAGCAGAACGGAAGAAAGGGAGGTGGGATTGCCAAAGGCAGTGGGGTAGAATGGAGCAGGGGAAATCAGTGGATTTTTTTTTTGTTAAATGGAAGAGAGGTTTTTTTTTTTTGTCTTGGCTGGTTGGATGCCCTTGAGTTGTATTAGCTCGAGAGCATCAAGAAGTCTCAACCAGAAACACGCAGTCTTACCCAACGTGACTGGTGTGAGGGTGAGAGTAACAGAATAACAGAGTTGGGAGGGACCTTGGAGGTCTTCTAGTCCAACCCCTTTTACAGGACACGGACAGGACACCCTTTACCATTTCAGACAAATGGTTGTCCAGTCTCTTCTTGAAAACCTCCAATGATGGAGCAGCCACAACTTCTGCAGGCAAGCCATTCCACCGATTGATTGTTCTAACTGTCAAGACATTTCTCCGTAGTTCTAGGTTGCTTCTTTCCTTGATTATCCCAAAGGTGCTTTTTTTTTTTTCAGGAGGCAAGCGGATTTTCTTGTGTTTCTTTTGAAGATGTTTTGCTTCTCATCCAAGAAACTTCTTCAGCTCTGACTAGATGGTGAAGAAGCTTCTTGGATGAGAAGTGAAAGGTCTTCAAAAGAAACACAAGAAAGTCCAGTTGCCTTCTGAAAAAAAAACACCTTTGGGACAACCATGACCTGGATGATGAGAACTTCCATAGACTCTTCTTCATTAGTTTCCATCCATTGCTTCTTGTCTTGTCCTCAGGCACCTTGGAGAATAGCTTGACTCCCTCTTCTTTGGGGCAGTCCCTGAGATATTGGAAGGCTGCTATCATGTCCCCCCTTGTCCTTCTCTTCATTAAACTAGACATACCCAATTCCAGCAACTGTTCTTCGTACAGTATGTTTTAGCCTCCAGTCCCCTAATCATCTTTGTTGCGCTTCTCTGCACTCTTAGGGGGTCTCTATCTAGATATTAGCCATACCTTGCATGCAGAGAGACACACACACACACACACACACACACACACACACACACACAGCATGATTTCTCACACTGACAGGGAAAGCTTGAAGGCAAATAAACTGTTTCACCCTGAAGAACTTAAAGGATTCTTTAAGGTGAATAAACCTCAAAGTTCTTTGAAAAACTGCTTCTTTTAGGAACCATGACACTGTGCCTTTCATTCAGCTTCAGTGCAAGTCTCATTGCATTCTTCTGTCCAGCATCCTCTCTGTCTGTTTCCCCACCTGTCATTTTATGAATCTTTTAACTTATTTTATTACTCTTTATTCAATTTTAAGGCTGCCCACTCCCTGAGTGATTTTTGGGTGGCTTACCAGAGGGTTAAAAGATGAAAACAGAACAACCACTTAAATCACAGCGGACAAACAACTGCAGTAAAAAAATCACACTGTGGAAAAACTTGGTGTTCAACATTTCAGTAGATTCTCACATTGTCCTGGCTTCGTGCCTACAGGAAGAGCTAGATCTTTAAGGCCTTTGGGAAGGTTGTGACCATTGTACTGAATCTTGTTCTGAAAGCTGACTGAGATGAGTGAAGGTCATCAGTTTCCTTCAGGAACCTCTGGAGCTGCATCCTGACCACTTGGACTTCATGTCAACTGGTAGAGTCAAAGCCTAGTGTTCAACATGGTACCTTCTCTTAAAAAGGACATTGAAATCAGTTGCTAAATGATAAGTGATTCAATTCTGTGTTATGGGCCATGTAGTTATACTTACAGGAGGAAGGGAATCCAGTGAATAAGATGAGGAGGTGAAGTAGGTGGATGCTTCATGTTTTTCTAGATTTCTGGAGGGAGGTCTAATTTTTCCTTTGCATTTGTTGAAATTTACCCCCATTTTATGACAGCCAAGACAACCATTTCTGGGTTCTTCTGGCTTGAAGGAGATAAGGGCCCTTGCCAGCAGATTTTGATGGAGGTGATTGGATGACTTCCAGCAGTGTGGTACGGAGATTGTGATCAAAGACAGAGCTCAAGA